>NC_041381.1:54031755-54061494 GCF_002162155.2 Triticum dicoccoides | reverse complement strand
TTCTGATGGGATCCATTGCTTTAGTGCTGGTATGATCGCATCCAACATGTTACCCCCAGCTTCGTCCCTTATCCTTGTACATTGCGTTGGCCGCTCCCTCTCAACTACGGAGACGAGTTTACCACGGTTTCCACCCCTCCCTCTCAACCGCACTAGTGCACGCTTGCCGCACCAAAACACCGCCGCTAGACTCGTGAATCGTGAGCACCCAGCAATAACTTACCGCAATCGTGCAAAATAATAAAACACGGTAAATATATTACTTACACATGCGTTTTGTTTTGCAAGCGGCGCGAAAAAATTAAAAAGGGAATGCAACACGTGGACTTCCCAGGAGGTCACCCATCCTAGTACTACTCTCGCCCAAGCACACTTAAGTTCAGAGTTCTGATGGGATCCGGTGCTTTAGTGCTGGTATGATCGCATCCTTGATGTTACCCCCGTCGTCGTCCATTATCCTTGCCCCTCCCAGCTCCACTACAAAGACGATTGTACATTGCTTTGGCCGCTCCCTCTCAACTACGGAGAAGAGTTTACCGCGGTTTCCACCCCTCCCTCTCAACCGCACCAGTGCACGCTTGCCGCGCCACAACGCTGCCGCTAGACGCGTGAATCGTGAGCACCCAGCTATAACTTACCGCAATCGTGCAAAATAATAAAACACGGTAAATATATTACTTACACGTGTGTTTTGTTTTGCAAGCGGCGCAAAAAAAATTAAAAAAGGAATGCAACACGAGGACTTCCCAGGAGGTCACCCATCCTAGTACTACTCTCGCCCAAGCAGGCTTAACTTCAGAGTTCTGATGGGATCCGGTGCTTTAGTGCTGGTATGATCGCATCCGACATGTTACCCCCATCTTCGTCCCTTATCCTTGCCCCTCCAAGCTCCACTACAAAGACGATTGTACATTGCTTTGGCCGCTCCCTCTCAACTACGGAGACGAGTTTAACGCGGTTTCCACCCCTCCTTCTCAACCACACCAGTGCACGCTTGCCGCGCCACAACGCTGCCTCTAGACTCGTGAATCGTGAGCACCTAGCTATAACTCACCGCAATCGTGCAAAATAATAAAACACGTTAAATATATTACTTACACGTGCGTTTTGTTTTGCAAGTGGCGCAAAAAAAATTAAAAAGGGAATGCAACACGAGGACTTCCTAGGAGGTAACCCATCCTAGTACTACTCTCGCCCAAGCACGCTTAACTTCGGAGTTCTGATGGGATCCGGTGCTTTAGTGCTGGTATGATCGCATTCGACATGTTACCCCCGTCTTCATCCCTTATCCTGGCCCCTCCCAGGTCCACTACAAAGACGATTGTACGTTGCTTTGGCCGCTCCCTCTCAACTACGGAGACGAGTTTACCGCGGTTTCCACCCCTCCCTCTCAACCGCACTAGTGCACGCTTGCCGCGCCACAACGCCGCCGCTAGACGCGTGAATCGTGGGCACCCAGCTATAACTTACCGCAATCGTGCAAAATAATAAAACACAGTAAATATATTACTTACACGTGTGTTTTGTTTTGCAAGCGGCGCAAAAAAATTAAAAAGGGAATGCAACACGAGGACTTCCCAGGAGGTCACCAATCCTAGTACTACTCTCGCCCAAGCACGCTTAACTTCGGAGTTCTGATGGGATCCGGTGCTTTAGTGCTGGTATGATCGCATCTGACATGTTACCCCCATCTTCGTCCCTTATCCTTGCCCCTCCCAGCTCCACTACAAAGATTATTGTACATTGCTTTGACCGCTCCCTCTCAACTACGGAGACGAGTTTACCGCGGTTTCAACCCCTCCCTCTCAACCGCACCAGTGCACGCTTGCCTCGCCACAACGCTGCCGCTAGACTCGTGAATCATGAGCACCCAACTATAACTTACCGCAATCGTGAAAAATAATAAAACACGGTAAATATATTACTTACACGTGCGTTTTGTTTTGCAAGCGGCGCAAAAAAATTAAAAAGGGAATGCAACACGAGGACTGCCCAGGAGGTCACCCATCCTAGTACTACTCTCACCCAAGCACGCTTAACTTCGGAGTTTGATGGGATCCGTTGGTTTAGTGCTGGTATGATCACATCAGACATGTTACCCCCGTCTTCGTCCCTTGTCCTCGCCCCTCCCAGCTCCACTACAAAGACGATTGTACATTTCTTTGGCCGCTCCCTCTCAACTACGGAGAAGAGTTTACCGCGGTTTCCACCCCTCCCTCTCAACTGCACCAGTGCACGCTTGCCAAGCCACAACGCCGCCGCTAGACGCGTGAATCGTGAGCACCCACCTATAACTTACCGCAATCGTGCAAAATAATAAAACACGGTAAACATATTACTTACACGTGCGTTTTGTTTTGCAAGCAGCGCAAAAAAATTAAAAAGGGAATGCAACACGAGGACTTCCCAGGAGGTCACCCATCCTAGGACTACTCTCGCCCAAGCATGCTTAACTTCGGAGTTCTGATGGGATCCGGTGCTTTAGTGCTGGTATGATCGCATCCGACATGTTACCCCCATCTTCGTCCCTTACCCTTGCCCCTCCCAGCTCCACTACAAAAACGATTGTACATTGCTTTGGCCGCTCCCTCTCAACTACGGAGACAAGTTTACCGCGGTTTCCACCCCTCCCTCTCAAGCACACCAGTGCATGCTTGCCGCGCCACAACGCCGCCGCTAGACGCGTGAATCGTCAGCACCCAGCTATAACTTACCGCAATCGTGCAAAATAATAAAACACGGTAAATATATTACTTACACGTGCGTTTTGTTTTGCAAGCGGCGCAAAAAAATTAAAAAGGGAATGCAACACGAGTACTTCCCAGGAGGTCACCCATCCTACTACTACTCTCGCCCAAGCACGCTTAACTTCAGACTTCCGATGGGATCCGGTGCTTTAGTGCTGGTATGATCGCATCCGACATGTTACCCCCGTCTTCGTCCCTTATCCTTGCCCCTCCCAGCTCCACTACAAAGACGGTTGTACATTGCTTTGGCCGCTCCCTCTCAACTATGGAGACGATTTTACCGCGGTTTCCACCCCTCCCTCTCAACCGCACCAGTGCACGCTTGCCGTCCCACAACGTCGCTGCTAGACTCGTGAATCGTGAGCACCCAGCTATAACTTACCGCAATCGTGCAAAATAATAAAACACGGTAAATATATTACTTACACGTGCGTTTTGTTTAGCAAGCGGCGCAAAAAAAATTAAAAAGGGAATGCAACACGAGGATTGCCCAGGAGGTCATCCATCCTAGTACTACTCTCGCCCAAGCACGCTTAACTTTGGAGTTTTGATGGGATCCGTTGCTTTAGTGCTGGTATGATCACATCGGACATGTTACCCCGTCTTCGTTCCTTGTCCTTGCCCCTCCAGCTCCACTACAAAGACGATTGTACATTGCTTTGGCCGCTCCCTCTCAACTACGGAGACGAGTTTACCGCGGTTTCCACCCCTCCCTCTCAACTGCACCAGTGCACGCTTGCCAAGCCACAACGCCGCCGCTAGACGCGTGAATCGTGAGCACCTAGCTATAACTTACCGCAATCGTGCAAAATAATAAAATACAGTAAATATATTACTTACACATGTGTTTTGTTTTGCAAGCGGCGCAAAAAATTAAAAAGGGAATGCAACACGAGGACTTCCCAGGAGGTCACCCATCCTAGTACTACTCTCGCCCAAGCATGCTTAACTTCGGAGTTCTGATGGGATCCGGTGCTTTAGTGCTGGTATCCTTGTTCAAGAATTCGTCCGATTAACCAGTTAACTTGCCGATTAACCCCTACTCGTAGGGTCACCGAGTAGCCGATAAACCAATAAATCGTCCGATTAATTGATTAAATGGCCGATTAACTTGCCGATTAGCCTATGAATCCCCTACTCGCAAGCCAACCGAGCAGTTGCTAGTTAACGATTTCCTCAACAATGGCTGGTATGATCGCATCCGACATGTTACCCCCGTCTTCGTCCCATATCCTTGCCCCTCCCAGCTCCACTACAAATATGATTGTACATTGCTTTGGCCGCTTCCTGTCAACTATGGAGACGAGTTTACCGCGGTTTCCACCCCTCCCTCTCAACCGCACTAGTGCACGCTTGCCGTGCCACAACGCCGCCGCTAGACGCGTGTATTCTGAGCACCCAGCTATAACTTTCCGCAATCGTGCAAAATAATAAAACACGGTAAATATATTACTTAGACGTGCGTTTTGTTTTGCAAGCGGCGCAAAAAAATTAAAAAGGGAATGCAACATGAGGACTTCCCAGGAGGTAACCCATCCTAGTACTACTATCGCCCAAGTACGCTTAACTTCGGAGTTCTGATGGGATCCGGTGCTTTAGTGCTGGTATGATCGCATCTGACATGTTACCCCCGTCTTCGTCCCTTATCCTTGCCCCTCTCAGGTCCACTACAAAGACGATTGTACATTGCTTTGGCCGCTCCCTCTCAACTACAGAGACGAGTTTACCGCGGTTTCCACCCCTCCCTCTCAACCGCACCAGTGCACGCTTGCCGCGCCACAACGCCGCCGCTAGACGCATGAATCGTGAGCACCCAGCTATAACTTTCCGCAATCGTGCAAAAAAATAAAACACGGTAAATATATTACTTAGACATGCGTTTTGTTTTGCAAGCGGCGCAAAAAAATAAAAAAGGGAATGCAACACGAGGACTTCCCAGGAGGTAACCCATCCTAGTACTACTATCACCCAAGTACGCTTAACTTCGGAGTTCTGATGGGATCCGGTGCTTTAGTGCTGGTATGATCGCATCCGACATGTTACCCCCGTCTTCGTCCCTTATCCTTGCCCCTCTTAGGTCCACTACAAAGACGATTGTACATTGCTTTGGCCGCTCCCTCTCAACTACGGAGACGAGTTTACCGCGGTTTCCACCCCTCCCTCTCAACCGCACCAGTGCACGCTTGCCGCGCCACAACGCCGCCGCTAGACGCATGAATCGTGAGCACCCAGCTATAACTTACCGGAATCGTGCAAAATAATAAAACACGGTAAATATATTACTTACACGTGCGTTTTGTTTTGCAAGCGGCACAAAAAAAATAAAAAAGGGAATACAACACGAGGACTTCCCAGGAGGTCACCCATCCTAGTACTACTCTCACCCAAGCACGCTTAACTTCGGAGTTCTGATGGGATCCGTTGCTTTAGTGCTGGTATGATCACATCGGACATGTTACCCCCGTCTTCATCCCTTATCCTTGCCCCTCCCAGCTCCACTACAAAGACGTTTGTACATTGCTTTGGCCGCTCCCTCTCAGCTACGGAGATGAGTTTACCGCGGTTTCCACCCCTCCCTCTCAACTGCATGAGTGCACGCTTGCCAAGACACAACGCCGCCACTAGACGCGTGAATCGTGAGCACCCAGCTATAACTTACCGCAATCGTGCAAAATAATAAAACACGGTAAATATATTACTTACACGTGCGTTTTGTTTTGCAAGCGGCGCAAAAAAATTAAAAAGTGAATGCAACACGAGGACTTGCCAAGAGGTCACCCATCCTAGTACTAATCTCGCCTAAGCACGCTTAACTTCGGAGTTCTGATGGGATCCGGTGCTTTAGTGCTGGTATGATCACATACGACATGTTACCCCTGTCAGGACCCCGACTTGATGTCACATCGATCTAGCCGGTAACACCTCATATCACTTTGCGGCCTCACGCACGGTATCCCCACGGGTGTCGCCTTACCTTTGCCCGGGACCGTTTGCGCCTTTTGGCTCACGTATATGATAGTGTCGCTAGCATCCATGTGATAAGGAGCCCGGGCTGACATGACTAGTCGTAAACCCAAAGTGGCACAGACTTACAGGGACAGGCATCCATGACCCAGCTTCGAACGTGTCGGTCATCAGCAAGTGGGTCCGGGCTGTAGCACTGGGCTAGCAGGACTCCGGTAAACCGGGCTGTAGCGGGCTAACAGGACTCCGGTACTCAATGCGTGACATTTCCCCGAAGGGACAGACACAGGAACGAAGAAGGACACATGCCGGCCGGCCTAAGTGTTCCAGAGCAGTAGCAAGCTACCATGGCTCAGCGGTAACACTAGGAGACATTTCCCGGTAAGAGAGGCTACTAAAGATAAACAACTAGGTAGTCAGATCCCACACATACCAAGCATTTCAATCATACACACAATATGCTCGATATGTGCAAATACAACGAAGCATCACAACATGACTCTACGACACAAGTACTTTATTTAAGGCTCAGGGAGCCTTACATAACATACACAAAGGTACGGGTCTCATGACCCAACATTCAAGTCATACAGTCATACAAACCAACAACGGAAGTAACTTGTCTGAGTACAGACAACTAGTAAGATAAAAGAGGCTTGGAAAGCCTAGCTATACTACGTGGTCCTTCACAAGCTCAGGGTCACCACCTGGGCCTTCAGCCTACTCGTTGATGTCAACGTCTACATAGAACCCATCAGAAGGGGTTGCAGCATCTTCTGAAAAAATGTAAATTATAGCAACATGAGTACAAAGGTACTCAGCAAGACTTACATCAGATCCTACATACATGCACATTGTCAAGAAGGATTGGTGGAGTTATTGCAGCAAGCTAGCTTTGACTCTTGGCTAGACTATCCTACGATACTTCAACTTGAAATGGTTTTGCGCACACGAGTCCACTACTCACCACTTCAATACACTACCGAGGATCCGCCTCCGTCTTCCTACGGAAGAGCCCTCCTCGGCACTCACACTTATCTTGAGGCTTTTAGTAGTTTCCATTTACTTGTCTATGAACTGTATAGGCAACCAAGTAGTCCTTTACCGCGGACGCGGCTATTCGAATAGATCATGATAACCCTGCAGGGGTGTACTTCTTCATACATGTTTCCACCACTTAGCGTCTGCACACGACATGTGCTCGACAGACTTCAAGCGAAAGCCGACGTGGGTGTAGACCACGACCTACCTAAACACTTAAGCCTCTAGTCCAGGTTTATCGCCTATCCAGGTTCCATCCGCAGGGAGTCCGACCGAGGTTTCCCATACGGCCCCGAACGATGTGAACAGGGTTCCCGAGATACCTAACGGGTATTCGGTACACCCGGCCACGTACCTACCGCATCACAGCCCACCCCTACGGTCAGCGCTGTCCACGGCCTCCAGTAGGCTACAAACACCAGAAACTACTTGCAACTCCTGGACAGAGAGCTAGGGTGAATAAGAAGTCGAGCGGGGTCATATTTCAGGGCCCAATGCATGGTAGTAGCTGTATCTTAAATCGCACATACAGATCTCAGTGCTTAAGGTCGGCTTGAATGAAACAACCCACCATGTACTCCTACATGGCCTCTCATCGATACCTTTACCAAATCGGGTTCACCACACCACTCTCATTACCGACATAACCATTTCACTCTAGCCCATCACCCAGATGAACCAGACCTGACACGACTCTAGGCATAGCAGGCATAGCAAGGTAGGAACAACACATACATATGGCTCAATCAACTCCTACACATGCTAGTGGGTTTCATCTAGTTACTGTGGCAATGACAGGTCATGCAGAGGAAATGGGTTCAACTACCGTAGCACATAGCAGTTTGAAACGCGTTGTCTTAATGCAGTAAAAGAGAGCAGGAGCGAGAGCATGGGTTTGTATCGATATGATCAAATGGTTGGTTGCTTGCCTGATGGTTCGATGCACTGATACGGTTCTTCGTTAGGGTAATCATGGTACTCCTCGGAGGCAGAACCTGTCGCAAAGGACACCGATACAAAACCATCACCAAACAATGTGCAACAATATGATGCATGCATGAAACATGGCAATATGAGTGTGTTGGGCTAATGCAACTAAAACCAGAAGGGTTTGAACCAATTTGAATCAAAGATTCAAATTTCAAACTCAAACATGGCCTTTTAAGGTGCTTTTCCTTGTTCTGCTTTAAACATCAATTTAACTTGTTTGATCATGCATGAAAATAGTACAGATGGATAGATTGGATTTTTCTGATCATTTTTCATATATAATTTGTCTGATTTGGAGTTACAGAATAAAAGTTATGAATTTTTGAAGTTTAAATTATATTCTGGAATTTCGTGATTTAATTTAAATCCAGAAATATATATATTGCGCCAGCATGACGTCAGCACGACGTCAGCGGTCAACTGCGGCTGGCTGGGGTCAAACCTGACGTGTGGGGTCCACACGTCAGTGACAGGGGGGTTTAACAGAGGTTAGTTTAATCCTAATTAAGAATTAGTGGCGCTGGGGCCCACTGGTCAGTGTCAGGGGGGTTAATTAACAGTGATTAGCACTAAGCTAACCACCTGGCCGACGGGGCCCACGCGTCAGTGACTCTGGGGGGGTCAAACCCCAGGTCGAACAAGTCAAACCCGCCGGTGGTTAGTCGCCGGCGAGGTCCGCGGCGTACATGTGCCCCGGGTTTCCTCTGTGGTGCTCCAAACGGCGTGCGGCTAGGTGCGTTGGAAAGCTAGCTCGATGGCGCGTCGGGCGGTGGCCGTGGCTGGGCCTGGGGTGGCCGGAGTCGACAGCGGCGAGCTCGGCTGCGGCCGCCGGGGTTCAGTCGTGCACGGAAACGTGGTTGGAGCTCGAAGGCGAGCGAGGCAAGGCGCTAGGGATGCTCTACGGGGCCTTACGAACCTGTTGGACTCGCCGGGGTGACCAAATGGTCACCGGAGCTGCGTCGACGGCGAGCTCGGCGACGGCGGAGGTTCGGCCGTGGTGGGAACGGAGTTACGGCGCGGGAACGAGGGGGAGAAGAGGGGGAAACGGTGGCGGAGCTCACCGCGGTTGCAGCGGGCGTCGAAGCGGGCTCGGGGACGCACTGGAGACGGCGAATCGACGGCGATGGTGGTCGGAGCCCGAGGAGGAAGACGATGGCGACGGCGGCTCCACAGGGCGTCCGGCGTCTTGTGGCTTGACGGAGAGCTTCAGGGTGAGGGGGCGGAGCTCCTGCGCGAGTCGGGAAGGCGAGGGGAGGCCGGTGGCGGCGGCTATGGCGAACGGCGGCGATGGGTGAGTTCGGACACGGGAGAGAGAGAGCGAGGGAGAGGAGAGGAAGAATCGGGGGAGAGTGAGAGAGTACGGGGGAGGGCGTGGCGTCGTTCCAGGGCATCCAGACGGGGAGGGGAGAGGCAGGCAGGCAGGCGAACTGGTGGCGTGGCGCGGTGGCGCGCGCGTGCGCCGGGCACACTCCCCTCCCTCTGTCGAGGACGAAGACGACAGAGGAGGAGGCGGGCTGGGCCGCCTGCTGGCTGGGCCGGCCAGCTACTGCTGGGCTGCACAGGGAGGAGCCCCAGGTAAGCTTCTCCTTCTTTTATTTATTTTTGTTTTCTAATTTCTGACATTTGTTTTGATTTAAATAAAATATTAAATCATTTATTTACCTTATGCCAATTTTTGCAGGAGCTAGATATATTATTCCAGAGCTCCCCAACAGGTGGCATAATTTTTGGACATATATTAATATATATAACTAATATATTTCCAATGCAAATATTTATGCATTAATTCCAAATGCCCAAAATAAATACCTATGAGCTCTTAAAAATATTGATTTGATTTTTATCTCTGTCCAATATTTTCAGAGAGCAACATGAGCATTTTCTTGGACCGTTTTGGAGAAATTTTTATTTGGGTCATTTTCAAAAATGATTCTGAGGGTTTCACAAATCCCCATTTCAAAATTAAATGGAATTTTAAACATGATGCACACACTCTGATGCATGACTAGCTAGGGTGTGACAACTCACCCCCACTCAAAAGAATCTCGTCCCGAGATTTGGGTTCCTCCGGGAAGAAGGCGGGATACTCGAGTCGAAGACGATCCTCCCTTTCCCAAGTTGCTTCATCCTCAGAATGGTGCGACCATTGTACTTTGAGAAACTTGATATTATGACGTCGGGTGGTACGTTCGGCCTGATCGAGGATACGAATGGGGTACTCTCGATATGTAAGATTATCTTGGAGATCAAGCGTTTCGTGGTCCACTCCACGGATAGGATCCGAGAAGCAACGCCTGAGTTGGGAAACGTGGAAGACGTCGTGGACTCTGGAGAGGTGCGGAGGTAGTTCCAACTGGTAGGCAACTTCTCCTCGTTTGGCGAGAATGCGAAAAGGTCCAATGTAATGAGGAGCCAGTTTGCCTTTGATACCGAAACGATTGGTTCCCTTCAGAGGGGTGACCCGAAGATAAGCCTTCTCGTCAACCTCTAAAGTCATGGCCTTATGTTTTCGGTCATATTGACTCTTTTGACGAGATTGGGCTGTTTTCAACTTTTCACGAACGGTACGAACCTGTTCTTCTGCTTCCTGAGTCATATCCGGGCCAAAGAATTGTCTTTCCCCGGTCTCTGACCAGTTAAGGGGTGTTGTTGTAAGCGAATTCGGCAAATGGAAGGCACTTCTCCCAGTCCATTCCGAATGAGATAACAGAGGTTCGAAGCATGTCTTCTAGAATCTGGTTGACGCGTTCCACTTGACCACTCGACTGAGGGTGGAAAGCGGTGCTAAAGGAGAGACGGGTTCCCATAGCATTTTGGAAACATTCCCAAAATCGAGAGGTGAAAAGACTTCCTCGATCCGAATTAATTTCCAAAGGAACACCATGGAGGGACACTATTCGGGAGATGTATAAGTCTGCCAGCTGACTAGCGGTTATACTCTCACGAACAGGTAAGAAATGGGCTACTTTGGAAAGACGATCGACAACGACGAAAATAGCATTATTCCCTCTCTTAGTCCTGGGAAAACCGGTAATGAAATACATACCAATTTTATCCCATTTCCATTCAGGAATAGCTAAGGGTTGAAGGGTGCCAGCAGGCCGTTGGTGCTCTGCTTTTACACGACGACAGACGTCGCAATTTGCAATATACTGAGCAATCTCTCTCTTCATCCTAGTCCACCAGAACCTCTGGCGTAGGTCCTGATACATCTTAGTACTACCGGGATGAATGGTGAGAGGAGATTCATGAGCCTCCTTAAGGATCAACTGCCGTAGATGCTGGTTCTTGGGAACCACTAGACGGTTCTCAAAGTACACAACACCATGATCATTTGTGGAGAAACAACTAGCACCTCCGCTAGCAATGTTCTCTTTGATTTTAGATATTCCCTTATCTCGCTTTTGGGCAGCGATGATTTTATCCGTAAGAGTAGGTTTTGCTACCAAGGTGGAAAGAAAACCTTGAGGAACAATGTGAAGGTTAAGCTTCCGAAATTCCTCATGGAGAAGCGGTTGACTTTGTTGTAACATCAGGTTGTTACAATAAGATTTACGACTTAGCGCATCAGTCATGACGTTGGCTTTCCCTGGGGTGTAGGTTATTCCTAAGTCGAAGTCTGTGATCAACTCAACCCAACGTCTTTGCCTAAGATTCAGATCCGGTTGGGTGAAAATGTACTTTAGACTTTGGTGATCAGTGAATATTTCGCAACGGTTACCGAGGAGGTAATGTCGCCATGTCTTGAGTCCATAGACTACGGCTGCAAGCTCTAGATCAAGAGTAGGATAATTCTCCTCATGTGGGTGCAATTGCCGTGAAGCGTAGGCAATTACGTGTCGATCTTGCATGAGAATGCAACCTAGTCCTTGTCGCGAGGCGTCGCAGTAGATAACAAAGTCCTTGGAGAAGTCTGGCGGTACCAGTACGGGAGCAGAGGTTAGGCGTCTTTTCAGTTCCTGAAAGTTGTGCTCACATTGTGGAGTCCATTCGAACTTCTTATCTTTCTTGAGGAGTTCGGTTAGAGGTTTAGCAACCTTGGAGAAGTTCTCGACAAAGCGACGACAATAGCTCGCTAAGGACGGCTTGAACTCGCTCAGGGTTAACAGCAATACCTTTACCAGATATTACATGACCCAGATAGGTTACTTCTGACAACCAGAATTCACATTTAGAAAATTTGGCATAAAGGCGATGCTCTCGAAGTTTCTTCAACACTAGCCTTAGATGTTCGGCATGTTCCTCCTCGTTCTTGGAGTAGATGAGTATATCATCGAGGTAAACCACGACGAATTTATCCAAATACTCCATGAAGATTGAGTTCATTAACTGAGAAAAGGTGGCTGGAGCGTTGGTTAAACCGAAGGACATGACGGTGTACTCGTATTGGCCATAACGAGTAACAAAGGCCGTTTTAGGAATGTCCCCGTTTCTGATTTTGATTTGATGGTAGCCCAACCTCAAATCCATCTTGGAGAAGACTGAGGATCCAGCGAGCTGATCATACAGGTCGTTGATCCTGGGAAGCGGATATTTGTTCTTGATTGTGACCAAATTGACAGGTCGGTAATCTACAACCATCCGGTCCGTACCATCCTTCTTCTTGACGAATAGGACGGGGCAAGCCCACGGACATGAACTAGGGCGGATGAAACCCTTTTTCAAGGACTCATCGAGTTGTTTCTTAAGCTCGGCTAGTTCTAGTGGTGCCATCTTATAAGGTCTTCTAGCAATCGGAACGGTTCCTGGAATGAGGTCTATTACGAACTCAACATCCCTGTCAGGTGGAACACCTGGCAATTCCTCTGGGAAGACATCCGGGAAGTCACGGACTACCGAAACGTCCTCGAGGTCTGGCAAAGGGCTGGCGTTAAGAGAATATAATTGTCTCTTGGCTAGTCGGGTTAAGACATTGACTATCTTGCCCGAAGGGTGAGTGAGTTGAACAGTCCTAGAGAAGCAATCAATTTTGGCATGATGAGCTGACATCCAGTCCATACCCAAAATGATATTAATATCTGAAAATTTAAGGGCTATCAACGATGCAAGGAAAACAAGTCTGTCGACTTGGATTTCATTTCCATAACTTACCCTAGAGGTCTGCCATCTAGAACCAGGAGTAGAAATTTCTATAGTGGATGGCATGTCACAGAATGCGGTGTTATGCAAACGAGCATAGTTCTCGGATATAAATGAATGAGAGGCTCCTGTATCGAAAAGAACAGATGCCGGGTGGCAATTAACAAGAAGCGTACCGAGAACGACGTTGGGATCCTCTTGAGCTTCTTCGGCAGAGATACAGTTGACATGGCCACGTGAGGCGGTGGCCGTCTTGGCGTGGAACACTTTCCCTGTCGGTTTGCCACGGCCAACAGCTTTAGCAGACTGGTTTGGGTTGGTCTGGGGACACTCACGCATATAGTGGCCAGATTCCCCACACTTGAAACAAGTCACGGAACTGGTACATGGAGGAGCATTGTTGATTGGACCCCCATAGGGCTTGGCTGGAGCAGACTGTTGAACAGGGCGAGGTGCCTGGAAGGATGGCCTCGGTGTGAACCTGGGTGGCAGGGCGCTGTTGGGTACCCACACGCGGCGCTTCTGAGGACCAGCACCGGATGAGGAACCCATGTCACGGCCATGCTTGCGTGTTGCGTCATAGTCAGTCTGACCAGTTTCAGCACTGATGGCTTTGTTAACAAGTTTCTGAAAAGATGTGCACTCATGCAGACGGAGGTCACGGCGAAGCTCAGGACTAAGGCCCTTACGGAACCTTGCTTGCTTCTTGGCATCAGTAGACACTTCCTCAGTTGCATATCGTGCGAGATTACCAAACTCCCTGCTGTAAGCATCCACAGAAAGTCGGCCCTGAGTGAAACTGCAAAATTCCTCACGTTTACGGTCCATGAGACCCTCCGGAATGTGATGTTCACGGAAAGCCTCACTGAATTCAGCCCAAGTAGTGACATGGCCCGCTGGGCGCATAGCTCCATAATTCTCCCACCATAGACTGGCGGGGCCTTCAAGATGATATGCAGCAAAGGTGACCTTGTCAGCCTCCGCTACCAGCGCGGAACGCAGTTTGTGAGAGATACTGCGAAGCCAGTCATCAGCGTCGAGAGGCTCGACGGAGTGGTGGAACGTGGGTGGATGTAATTTGATAAAATCACTGAGTGACACCACGTTAGTCCTCTGATGGTGTGCCGTGTTCTGTTCAATACGCTCCAACAAACGGTTGGTCTCCCGCTTGTTTCTCTCAGCTTCCATCATAACCTCGGCTAGGGAAGGGGGATGAGGCAGATTTGCATCCCTGACTTCACTGCCCTCGGTCTGCTCTTGAGGAGCAGGGTTAGTGCGCGTGTTGACCATCCTAGGTAAACAAAGCAATGATTTAGTCAGAATGATAAAATTCCGACATAGGATATAAAATGTAAGGAATAACTCGAAATGCAAGATGATCATCCGTATGACATGGTAGATACAGAAACTGCTTCTTTATTCCATCATCATACACACCATACAGGGTTTAGTACAAGACCTGTCACACCCTAGCTAGTCATGCACCAGAGTGTGTGCATCATGTTTAAAATTCCATTTAATTTGAAATGGGGATTTGTGAAACCCTCAGAATCATTTTTTGAAAATGATCCAACTAAAAATTTCTCCAAAAAGGTCCAAGAAAATGCTCATGTTGCTCTCTGAAAATATTGGACAGAGATAAAAATCAAACCAATATTTTTAAGAGCTCATAGGTATTTATTTTGGGCATTTGGAATTAATGCATAAATATTTGCATTGGAAATATATTAGTTATATATATTAATATATGTCCAAATATTATGCCAATTATAAAGGAGCTCTGGAATAATACATCTAGCTCCTGCAAAAATTGGCATAAGGTAAATAAATGATTTAATATTTTTTTTAAATCAAAACAAATGTCAGAAATTAGAAAAAGAAAAATAAATAAAAGGAGGAGCTTACCTGGGCTCCTCCCTGTGCAGCCCAGCCAGCTGGCCGGCCCAGCCAGCAGGCGGCCCAGCCCGCCTCCCTCCTCTGTCGTCTTCGTCCTCGACAGAGGGAGGGGAGTGTGGCCGGCGCGCGCGCGCCACCGCGCCACGCCACCTGCTCGCCTGCCTGCCTGCCCTCCCCTCCTCGTCTCGATGCCCCGGACGACGCCACGCCCCCCCCTGCTCTCTCTCACTCTCCCTCGGTTCCTCCCTCCTCTCCCTCGCTTCCTCCCTCACGGCCGAACACCACCATCGCCGACGTTCGCCATAGCAGCCGTCACCGGCCACCCCTCGCCCCTCCGCTGAGCTCAGGAGCTCCGCCTCGACCCCCTCTTCCTCCCCACCGATCCACGGGTCTCCGGAAGCCCTGCATCGCCGCCCACGTCGCCGTTCCCCTCCTCGGCCACCGGAGATCGTCGCCGTCGAATCGGGAGCTACCGGACGTCCCCGAGCCCGCTAACCATCCCTGCAGCTCCGCGGTGAGCCACTGACCCGATTCCCCCTTGCCCCGTCGTCCCTAGCATCCTGTAGCTGCCGCCCCCTTGAGCTCCGAAGCTCGTCGCCGCCGTGCCTCGTCGCCGCCGTGGCTGGAGCCGTTGTAGCTCGAAGCCGAGCACACCATCGTGCTCCACACCTCACCAGGAGCACGTAGCACGCACCAACGCCTCCCCTAGCGCCCTACATCGCCTAACCCGCCGTTGGCCGAACTCCGGCCGCCGCTCGCGAGCTCGCCGTCGTCGGTACCGGCCACCTCAGGCACGGCCACCACCACCGTTCGACGCGCGGGAGCAAGGGCTCTCCAACGAGCCCAAGCACGGCCTCGCCCGTGCCCTGTAGCGCGTTTCCGCACCGCGCCGCCGTCTCGGGCCCTGCCGGCGTCATGTCGCCGGTGGGTTTGACCTGTCTGACCTGGGGTTTGACCCCCCAGGGTCACTGACGCGTGGGCCCCGTCGGCCAGGTGGTCAGATTAGTGCTAATCACCGCTTAATTAACCCCCCTGACACTGACAGTGGGCCCTAGCGCCACTAACCCCTAATTAGGAATAAATTAACCCTGTTAAACCCCCCCTGTCACCGACGTGTGGACCCCACACGTCAGGTTTGACCCCAGCCAGCCGCAGTTGACCGCTGACGTCATGCTGACGTCATGCTGGCGCAATATTTATATTTCTGGATTTAATTTAAATCAGGAAATTCCAGAATATTATTTAAACTTCAAAAATTCATAACTTTTATTCTGTAACTCCAAATCAGACAAATTATATATGAAAAATGATCAGAAAAATCCAATCTATCCATCTGTACTATTTTCATGCATGATCAAACAAGTTAAATTGATGTTTAAAGCAGAACAAGGAAAAGCACTTTAAAAGGCCATACTTGAGTTTGAAATTTGAATCTTTGATTCAAATTGGTTCAAACCCTTCTGGTCTTAGTTGCATTAGCCCAACACACTCATATTGCCATGTTTCATGCATGCATCATATTGTTGCACATTGTTTGGTGATGGTTGTGTATCGGTGTCCTTTGCGACAGGTTCTGCCTCCGAGGAGTACCGTGATTACCCTAACGAAGAACTGTATCAGTGCATCGAACCATCAGGCAAGCAACCAACCATTTGATCATATCGATACAATCCCATGTTCTCGCTCCTGCTCTCTTTTACTGCATTAAGACAACGCGTTTCAAACTGCTGTGTGCTACGGTAGTTGAACCCATTTCCTCTGCATGACCTGTCATTGCCACAGTAACTAGATGAAACCCACTAGCATGTGTAGGAGTTGATTGAGCCATATGTATGTGTTGTTCCTACCTTGCTATGCCTGCTATGCTTAGAGTCGTGTCAGGTCTGGTTCATCTGGGTGATGGGCTAGAGTGAAATGATTATGTCGGTAATGAGAGTGGTGTGGTGAACACGACTTGGTAAAGGTATCGATGAGAGGCCATGTAGGAGTACATGGTGGGTTGTTTCATTGAAGCCGACCTTAAGCACTGAGATCTGTATGTGTGATTTAAGATACAGCTACTACCATGCATTGGGCCCTGAAATATGACCCCTCTCGACTTCTTATTCACCCTAGCTCTCTGTCCAGGAGTTGCAAGTAGTTTCTGGTGTTTGTAGCCTACTGGAGGCCGTGGACAGCGCTGACCATAGGGGTGGGCTGTGATGCGGTAGGTACGTGGCACGGTGTACCGAATACCCGTTAGGTATCTCGGGAACCCTGTTCACATCGTTCGGGGCCGTATGGGAAACCTCGGCCGGACTCCCTGCGGATGGAACCTGGATAGGCGATAAACCTGGACTAGAGGCTTAAGTGTTTAGGTAGGTCGTGGTCTACACCCACGTCGGCTTTCGCTTGAAGTCTGCCGAGCACATGTCGTGTGCAGACGCTAAGTGGTGGAAACATGTATGAAGAAGTACACCCCTGCAGGGTTATCATGATCTATTCGAATAGCCGCGTCCGCGGTAAAGGACTACTTGGTTGCCTATACAGTTCATAGACAAGTAAATGGAAACTACTAAAAGCCTCAAGATAAGTGTGAGTGCCGAGGATGGCTCTTCCGTAGGAAGACGGAGGTGGATCCTCGGTAGTGTATTGAAGTGGTGAGTAGTGGACTCGTGTGCGCAAAACCATTTCAAGTTGAAGTATCGTAGGATAGTCTAGCCAAGAGTCAAAGCTGGCTTGCTGCAATAACTCCACCAACCCTTCTTGATAATATGCATGTATGTAGGATCTGATGTAAGTCTTGCTGAGTACCTTTGTACTCATGTTGCTATAATTTACATTTTTTTCAGAAGACGTTGCAACCCCTTCTGATGGGTTCTATGTAGACGTTGACATCAACGAGTAGGCTAAAGGCCCAGGTGGTGACCCTGAGCTTGTGAAGGACCATGTAGTATAGCTAGGCTTTCCAAGCCTCTTTTATTTTACTAGTTGTCTGTACTCAGACAAGTTACTTCCGCTGCTGGTTTGTATGACTGTATGACTTGCATGTTGGGTCGTGAGACCCGTACCTTTGTGTATGTTATGTATGGCTCCCTGAGCCTTAAATAAAGTACTTGTGTCGTAGAGTCATGTTGTGATGCTTCGTTGTATTTGCACATATCGAGCATATTGTGTGTATGATTGAAATGCTTGGTATGTGTGGGATCTGACTATCTAGTTGTTTATCTTTAGTAGCCTCTCTTACCGGGAAATGTCTCCTAGTGTTACCGCTGAGCCATGGTAGCTTGCTACTGCTCTGGAACACTTAGGCTGGCCGGCATGTGTCCTTCTTCGTTCCTGTGTCTGTCCCTTCGGGGAAATGTCACGCTTTGAGTACCGGAGTCCTGTTAGCCCGCTACAGCCCGGTTTACCGGAGTCCTGCTAGCCCAGTGCTACAGCCCGGACCCACTTGCTGATGACCGACATGTTCGAGGCTGGGTCATGGATGCCTGTCCCTGTAAGTCTGTGCCACTTTGGGTTTACGACTAGTCATGTCAGCCCGGGCTCCTTATCATATGGATGCTAGCGACACTATCATATACGTGAGCCAAAAGGCGCAAACGGTCCCGGGCAAAGGTAAGGCGACACCCGTGGGGATACCGTGCGTGAGGCCGCAAAGTGATATGAGGTGTTACCGGCTAGATCGATGTGACATCGAGTCGGGGTCCTGACAGCGTTGGCATCAGAGCCGGACTGCCTGTAGGTTCTCCAAGCCAAACTGGTCGATGTTGAGTCTAGAAATTCTTTAGTTATATGTAGGGGAATTGTTTGTGGGTTGGAACGTAAGGCTCTTTTTACTCCTTTATCTTATGACATTCTGATCTGAGTCAGTCCATTCTTCCACCGGGGGGTTAAGGAATTAGGATCTATTCTCTCTATCAGGATCACGTGTTACTAATCAGTAGTACCTTATAAGTTTGATGGATACAAGCCTAGTTCAGTTCTACTACCACATTATGTTATTAGAATGGATTCAGAACTTTGATATGATGATGTTGAGTGTGTACAAAATCCTTTGTCAAATGTCCCAAAATCCTTCTTGAGCATTTACAGCTGTTATGCTGCCGAAATTTTGCTAGAAATTCTAATGCCTTTGCATTATGATTGTGCTTTCAGATGGCCACTCGCGACCTCAATCAAGTGGTTCGCCTGACTCGATGCCTAGATGTACCCGGCCATACTGCCAAGTTGGTCAGGGTAATGACTGAGGCTGGATACCGCTGGTATCCTGAGTACACGGTCGAAGAGCAATTCCGAGACTTTAATCAAAGCCAGTATCTCTGCACTGTCAGGATATTTCCATCTTATCCTGGATCCACCGAGCCTCTTCACTGCTCCTATGGACTCGGGGTTACTATTGAGATGGCTGTGCAGGACGCCGCCTACTCTATGATGACCATTATGCGAGTCAGATCTGGTCTATTTCGGGACTCTGATTTCCGGTATATGCCAGGATCACTTCGGGAGCACAAGGGTATCTCCAGGCTATCTATGCTGACCCCACCCAGGAGGATTTACGGACTCGCACTACTGCTGAGATGCTCGAGGATAAGGACCGTGAAAATCGGGCCTTGAGGTTAGAGCTCTTCAATACCCGTGCTGACCACTGGGCCACATCGACTCGGTTTGCACCGGCGGTGCAAGCTGGATATTCAGATATGCGCGATCTCTATCCTGTGAGATCTGCTCTGCCAGACGTGATGGGTTGGCGTGATGTAGGAGGCATCACCCCACCTCGCGGTCCCCGCAGGCCACCGTCTGTTGGTCCAAGACCTCATCCTAGCCCCTATGGTCCACAAGCTCCGCGAGATCGTCTGTTTCCGGATGATCATGTTGAGCTTCCAGGCTATGGAGGTGACTTCTACGAGGACTACTACGGATCGATCTGACTTAGTGGTGGTATCACTAGTTCGCACTAGCTGTGTCATCTATCGTCCCGCGTGACTCGTGGGATATGACCTAGTTTGTACTCTTTCCGGAGGTGTAGAAAAATAATGTATAGGAGCTTGGGATGCCTTCGATGAGATGTAATCCTTTTCTCACCGTAATAGTACTTTGTTTGGTCTTGTACTAAACCCTGTATGGTGTGTATGACGATGGAATAAAAGAAGCAGTTTCTGTATCTACCATGTCATACGGATGATCATCTTGCATTTCGAGTTATTCCTTACATTTTATATCCTATGTCGGAATTTTATCATCCTGACTAAATCATTGTCTTGTTTACCTAGGATGGTCAACACGCGCACTAACCCTGCTCCACAAGAGCAGGCCGAAGGCAGTGAAGTCAGGGATGCAAATCTGCCTCATCCTCCTTCCCTAGCCGAGGTTATGATGGAAGCTGAGAGAAACAAGCGGGAGACCAACCGTTTGTTGGAGCGTATTGAACAAAACACGGCACACCATCAGAGGACTAACGTGGTGTCACTCAGTGAGTTTATCAAATTACATCCACCCACGTTCCACCACTCCGTCGAGCCTCTCGACGCTGATGACTGGCTTCGCAGTATCTCTCACAAACTGCATTCCGCGCTGGTAGCGGAGGCTGACAAGGTCACCTTTGCTGCATATCATCTTGAAGGCCCCGCAAGTCTATGGTGGGAGAATTATGGAGCTATGCGCCCAGCGGGCCATGTCACTACTTGGGCTGAATTCAGCGAGGCTTTCCGTGAACATCACATTCCGGAGGGTCTCATGGACCGTAAACGTGAAGAATTTTGCAATTTCACCCAAGGCCGACTCTCTGTGGATGTTTACAGCAGGGAGTTTGGTAACCTCGCACGGTATGCAACTGAGGAAGTGTCTACTGATGCCAAGAAGCAAGCAAGGTTCCGTAAGGGCCTTAGTCCTGAGCTTCGCCGCGACCTCCGTCTGCATGAGTGCACATCTTTTCAGAAACTTGTCAACAAAGCCATCAGTGCTGAAACTGGTCAGACTGACTATGACGCAACACGCAAGCATGGCCGTGACATGGGTTCCTCATCCGGTGCTGGTCCTCAGAAGCGCCGCGTGTGGGTACCCAACACCGCCCTGCCACCCAGGTTCACACCGAGGCCATCTTTCCAGGCGCCTCGCCCTGTTCAACAGTCTGCTCCAGCCAAGCCCTATGGGGGTCCAACTAACAATGCTCCTCCACGTACCAGTTCCGTGACCTGTTTCAAGTGTGGGGAATCTGGTCACTATATGCGTGAGTGTCCCCAGACCAACCCCAACCAGTCTGCTAAAGCTGTTGGCCGTGGCAAGCCAACAGGGAAAGTGTTCCACGCCAAGCCGGCCACCGCTACACGTGGCCATGTCAACTGTATCTCTGCCGAAGAAGCTCAAGAGGATCCCAACGTCGTTCTCGGTACGCTTCTTGTTAATTGCCACCCGGCATCTGTTCTTTTCGATACAGGAGCCTCTCATTCATTTATATCCGAAAATTATGCTCGTTTGCATAACGTTGCATTCTGTGACATGCCATCCACTATGGAAATTTCTACTCCTGGTTCTAGATGGCAGACCTCTAGGGTAAGTTATGGAAATGAAATCCAAGTCGATAGACTTGTTTTCCTCGCGTCCTTGATAGCCCTTAAATCTTCAGATATTAATATCATTCTGGGTATGGACTGGATGTCGGCTCATCAAGCCAAAATTGATTGCTTCTCTAGGACTGTTCAACTCACCCATCCTTCGGGGAAGATAGTCAATGTCTTGACCCGAATAGCCAAGCGACAATTATTTTCTCTTAACGCCAGCCCTTTGCCAGACCTTGAGGACGTTCCGGTAGTCTGTGACTTCCCGGATGTCTTTCCAGAGGAATTGCCAGGTGTTCCACCTGACAGGGATGTTGAGTTCGTAATAGACCTCATTCCAGGAACCGTTCCGATTGCTAGAAGACCTTATAAGATGGCACCACTAGAGCTAGCCGAGCTTAAGAAACAACTCGATGAGTCCTTGAAAAAGGGTTTCATCCGACCTAGCTCATCTCCGTGGGCTTGCCCCGTCCTATTCGTCAAGAAGAAGGATGGTACGGACTGGATGGTTGTAGATTACCGACCTGTCAATTTGGTCACAATCAAGAACAAATATCCGCTTCCCAGGATCAACGACCTGTATGATCAGCTCGCTGGATCCTCAATCTTCTCCAAGATGGATTTGAGGTTGGGCTACCATCAAATCAAAATCAGAAACGGGGACATTCCTAAAACGGCCTTTGTTACTCGTTATGGCCAATACGAGTACACCGTCATGTCTTTCGGTTTAACCAACGCTCCAGCCACCTTTTCTCGGTTAATGAACTCAATCTTCATGGAGTATTTGGATAAATTCGTCGTAGTTTATCTAGATGATATACTCATCTACTCCAAGAACGAGGAAGAACATGCCGAACATCTAAGGCTAGTGTTGAAGAAACTTCGAGAGCATCGCCTTTATGCCAAATTTTCTAAATGTGAATTCTGGTTGTCAGAAGTGACCTATCTGGGTCATGTAATATCTGGTAAAGGTATTGCTTTTAACCCTGAGCGAGTTCAAGCCGTCCTTAATTGGACTCCACCTGAATCGGTCAAGCAAGTTCGGAGTTTTCTGGGCTTAGCGAGCTATTGTCGTCGCTTTGTCGAGAACTTCTCCAAAGTTGCCAAACCTCTAACCGAACTCCTCAAGAAAGATAAGAAGTTCGAATGGACTCCACAATGTGAGCACAGCTTTCAGGAACTGAAAAGACGCCTGACTTCTGCTCCCGTACTGGTACCACCAGACTTCTCCAAGGACTTTGTTATCTACTGCGACGCCTCGCGACAAGGACTAGGCTGTATTCTCATGCAAGATCGACACGTAATTGCTTACGCCTCACGGCAATTGCACCCACATGAGGAGAATTATCCTACTCATGATCTAGAGCTTGCAGCTGTAGTCTATGCACTTAAAACCTGGCGACATTACCTCCTCGGTAATCGTTGCGAAATATTCACTGATCACCAAAGTCTGAAGTACATCTTCACCCAACCGGATTTGAATCTCAGGCAAAGACGTTGGGTCGAGTTGATCACAGATTTTGAATTAGGAATAACTTACACCCCAGGAAAAGCCAACGTCATGGCTGATGCGCTAAGTCGTAAATCTTATTGTAACAACCTGATGTTACAACAAAGTCAACCGCTTCTCCATGAGGAATTTCGGAAGCTTAACCTTCACATTGTTCCTCAAGGATTTCTTTCCACCTTGGAGGCGAAACCTACTCTTACGGATCAAATCTTTGCTGCCCAGAAGCGAGATAAGGGAATAGCTAAGATCAAGGAGAACATTGCTAGCGGAGGTGCTAGTTGTTTCTCCACAAATGATCATGGTGCTGTGTACTTTGAGAACCGCTTAGTGGTTCCCAAGAACCAGCATCTACGGCAGTTGATCCTTAAGGAGGCTCATGAATCTCCTCTCACTATTCATCCCGGTAGTACTAAGATGTATCAGGACCTACGCCAGAGGTTCTGGTGGACTAGGATGAAGAGAGAGATTGCTCAGTATATTGCAAATTGCGACGTCTGTCGTCGTGTAAAAGCAGAGCACCAACGGCCTGCTGGCACCCTTCAACCCTTAGCTATTCCTGAATGGAAATGGGATAAAATTGGTATGGATTTCATTACCGGTTTTCCCAGGACCAAGAGAGGGAATAATGCTATTTTCGTCGTTGTCGATCGTCTTTCCAAAGTAGCCCATTTCTTACCTGTTCGTGAGAGTATAACCGCTAGTCAGCTGGCAGACTTATACATCTCCCGTATAGTGTCTCTCCATGGTGTTCCTTTGGAGATTAACTCGGATCGAGGAAGTCTTTTCACCTCTCGATTTTGGGAAAGTTTCCAAAATGCTATGGGAACCCGTCTCTCCTTTAGCACCGCTTTCCACCCTCAGTCGAGTGGTCAAGTGGAACGCGTCAACCAGATTCTAGAAGACATGCTTCGAGCCTCTGTTATCTCATTCGGAATGGACTGGGAGAAGTGCCTTCCATTTGCCGAATTCGCTTACAACAACAGCTATCAATCTAGCTTGGGTAAAGCCCCTTTTGAAGTTCTCTATGGACGACGGTGTCGAACACCCCTTAACTGGTCAGAGACCGGGGAAAGACAATTATTTGGCCCGGATATGATTCAAGAAGCAGAAGAACAAGTTCGTATCGTTCGTGAAAAGTTGAAAACAGCCCAATCTCGTCAAAAGAGTCAATATGACCGAAAACATTAGGCTGTGACTTTCGAGGTTGACGAGAAGGCTTATCTTCGGGTCACCCCTCTGAAGGGAACCCATCGTTTCGGTATTAAGGGCAAATTGGCTCCTCGTTACATTGGACCTTTTCGCATTCTCGCCAAACGAGGAGAAGTTGCCTACCAGTTGGAACTACCTCCGCACCTCTCCAGAGTCCACGATGTCTTCCACGTTTCTCAACTCAGGCGTTGCTTCTCGGATCCTATCCGTGAAGTGGACCACGAATTGCTTGATCTCCAAGATAATCTTACATATCGAGAGTACCCCATTCGTATCCTCGATCAGGCCGAACGTACCACCCGACGTCATAATATCAAGTTTCTCAAAGTTCAATGGTCGCACCATTCTGAGGATGAAGCAACTTGGGAAAGGGAGGATCGTCTTCGACTTGAGTATCCCGCCTTCTTCCCGGAGGAACCCAAATCTCGGGACGAGATTCTTTTGAGTGGGGGTGAGTTGTCACACCCTAGCTAGTCATGCATCAGAGTGTGTGCATCATGTTTAAAATTCCATTTAATTTGAAATGGGGATTTGTGAAACCCTCAGAATCATTTTTTGAAAATGATCCAAATAAAAATTTCTCCAAAAAGGTCCAAGAAAATGCTCATGTTGCTCTCTGAATATATTGGACGGAGATAAAAATCAAACCAATATTTTTAAGAGCTCATAGGTATTTATTTTGGGCATTTGGAATTAATGCATAAATATTTGCATTGGAAATATATTAGTTATATATATTAATATATGTCCAAATATTATGCCAATTATAAAGGAGCTCTGGAATAATATATCTAGCTCCTGCAAAAATTGGCATAAGGTAAATAAATGATTTAATATTTTTTTTAAATCAAAACAAATGTCAGAAATTAGAAAAAGAAAAATAAATAAAAGGAGGAGCTTACCTGGGCTCCTCCCTGTGCAGCCCAGCCAGCTGGCCGGCCCAGCCAGCAGGCGGCCCAGCCCGCCTCCCTCCTCTGTCGTCTTCGTCCTCGACAGAGGGAGGGGAGTGTGGCCGGCGCGCGCGCGCGCCACCGCGCCACGCCACCTGCTCGCCTGCCTGCCTGCCCTCCCCTCCTCGTCTCGATGCCCCGGACGACGCCACGCCCCCCCTGCTCTCTCTCACTCTCCCTCGGTTCCTCCCTCCTCTCCCTCGCTTCCTCCCTCACGGCCGAACACCACCATCTCCGCCGTTCGCCATAGCAGCCGTCACCGGCCACCCCTCGCCCCTCCGCTGAGCTCAGGAGCTCCGCCTCGACCCCCTCTTCCTCCCCACCGATCCACGGGTCTCCGGAAGCCCTGCATCGCCGCCCACGTCGCCGTTCCCCTCCTCGGCCACCGGAGATCGTCGCCGTCGAATCGGGAGCTACCGGACGTCCCCGAGCCCGCTAACCATCCCTGCAGCTCCGCGGTGAGCCACTGACCCGATTCCCCCTTGCCCCGTCGTCCCTAGCATCCTGTAGCTGCCGCCCCCTTGAGCTCCGAAGCTCGCCGCCGCCGTGCCTCGTCGCCGCCGTGGCTGGAGCCGTTGTAGCTCGAAGCCAAGCACACCATCGTGCTCCACACCTCACCAGGAGCACGTAGCACGCACCAACGCCTCCCCTAGCGCCCTACATCGCCTAACCCGCCGTTGGCCGAACTCCGGCCGCCGCTCGCGAGCTCACCGTCGTCGGTACCGGCCACCTCAGGCACGGCCACCACCACCGTTCGACGCGCGGGAGCAAGGGCTCTCCAACGAGCCCAAGCACGGCCTCGCCCGTGCCCTGTAGCGCGTTTCCGCACCGCGCCGCCGTCTCGGGCCCCGCCGGCGTCATGTCGCCGGTGGGTTTGACCTGTCTGACCTGGGGTTTGACCCCCCAGGGTCACTGACGCGTGGGCCCCGTCGGCCAGGTGGTCAGATTAGTGCTAATCACCGCTTAATTAACCCCCCTGACACTGACAGTGGGCCCCAGCGCCACTAACCCCTAATTAGGAATAAATTAACCCTGTTAAACCCCCCCTGTCACCGACGTGTGGACCCCACACGTCAGGTTTGACCCCAGCCAGCCGCAGTTGACCGCTGACGTCATGCTGATGTCATGCTGGCGCAATATTTATATTTCTGGATTTAATTTAAATCAGGAAATTCCAGAATATTATTTAAACTTCAAAAATTCATAACTTTTATTCTGTAACTCCAAATCAGACAAATTATATATGAAAAATGATCAGAAAAATCCAATCTATCCATCTGTACTATTTTCACGCATGATCAAACAAGTTAAATTGATGTTTAAAGCAGAACAAGGAAAAGCACTTTAAAAGGCCATACTTGAGTTTGAAATTTGAATCTTTGATTCAAATTGGTTCAAACCCTTCTGGTCTTAGTTGCATTAGCCCAACACACTCATATTGCCATGTTTCATGCATGCATCATATTGTTGCACATTGTTTGGTGATGGTTGTGTATCGGTGTCCTTTGCGACAGGTTCTGCCTCCGAGGAGTACCGTGATTACCCTAACGAAGAACCGTATCAGTGCATCGAACCATCAGGCAAGCAACCAACCATTTGATCATATCGATACAATCCCATGTTCTCGCTCCTGCTCTCTTTTACTGCATTAAGACAACGCGTTTCAAACTGCTGTGTGCTACGGTAGTTGAACCCATTTCCTCTGCATGACCTGTCATTGCCACAGTAACGAGATGAAACCCACTAGCATGTGTAGGAGTTGATTGAGCCATATGTATGTGTTGTTCCTACCTTGCTATGCCTGCTATGCCTAGAGTCGTGTCAGGTCTGGTTCATCTGGGTGATGGGCTAGAGTGAAATGGTTATGTCGGTAATGAGAGTGGTGTGGTGAACCCGATTTGGTAAAGGTATCGATGAGAGGCCATGTAGGAGTACATGGTGGGTTGTTTCATTGAAGCCGACCTTAAGCACTGAGATCTGTATGTGCGATTTAAGATACAGCTACTACCATGCATTGGGCCCTGAAATATGACCCCGCTCGACTTCTTATTCACCCTAGCTCTCTGTCCAGGAGTTGCAAGTAGTTTCTGGTGTTTGTAGCCTACTGGAGGCCGTGGACAGCGCTGACCGTAGGGGTGGGCTGTGATGCGGTAGGTACGTGGCCGGGTGTACCGAATACCTGTTAGGTATCTCGGGAACCCTGTTCACATCGTTCGGGGCCGTATGGGAAACCTCGGCCGGACTCCCTGCGGATGGAACCTGGATAGGCGATAAACCTGGACTAGAGGCTTAAGTGTTTAGGTAGGTCGTGGTCTACACCCACGTCGGCTTTCGCTTGAAGTCTGCCGAGCACATGTCGTGTGCAGACGCTAAGTGGTGGAAACATGTATGAAGAAGTACACCCCTGCAGGGTTATCATGATCTATTCGAATAGCCGCGTCCGCGGTAAAGGACTACTTGGTTGCCTATACAGTTCATAGACAAGTAAATGGAAACTACTAAAAGCCTCAAGATAAGTGTGAGTGCCGAGGAGGGCTCTTCCGTAGGAAGACGGAGGCGGTTCCTCGGTAGTGTATTGAAGTGGTGAGTAGTGGACTCGTGTGCGCAAAACCATTTCAAGTTGAAGTATCGTAGGATAGTCTAGCCAAGAGTCAAAGCTAGCTTGCTGCAATAACTCCACCAACCCTTCTTGACAATGTGCATGTATGTAGGATCTGATGTAAGTCTTGCTGAGTACCTTTGTACTCATGTTGCTATAATTTACATTTTTTCAGAAGACGCTGCAACCCCTTCTGATGGGTTCTATGTAGACGTTGACATCAACGAGTAGGCTAAAGGCCCAGGTGGTGACCCTGAGCTTGTGAAGGACCACGTAGTATAGCTAGGATTTCCAAGCCTCTTTTATCTTACTAGTTGTCTGTACTCAGACAAGTTACTTCCGCTGTTGGTTTGTATGACTGTATGACTTGAATGTTGGGTCGTGAGACCCGTACCTTTGTGTATGTTATGTAAGGCTCCCTGAGCCTTAAATAAAGTACTTGTGTCATAGAGTCATGTTGTGATGCTTCGTTGTATTTGCACATATCGAGCATATTGTGTGTATGATTGAAATGCTTGGTATGTGTGGGATCTGACTACCTAGTTGTTTATCTTTAGTAGCCTCTCTTACCGGGAAATGTCTCCTAGTGTTACCGCTGAGCCATGGTAGCTTGCTACTGCTCTGGAAAACTTAGGCCGGCCGGCATGTGTCCTTCTTCGTTCCTGTGTCTGTCCCTTCGGGGAAATGTCACGCATTGAGTACCGGAGTCCTGTTAGCCCGCTACAGCCCGGTTTACCGGAGTCCTGCTAGCCCAGTGCTACAGCCCGGACCCACTTGCTGATGACCGACACGTTCGAAGCTGGGTCATGGATGCCTGTCCCTGTAAGTCTGTGCCACTTTGGGTTTACGACTAGTCATGTCAGCCCGGGCTCCTTATCACATGGATGCTAGCGACACTATCATATACGTGAGCCAAAAGGCGCAAACGGTCCCGGGCAAAGGTAAGGCGACACCCGTGGGGATACCGTGCGTGAGGCCGCAAAGTGATATGAGGTGTTACCGGCTAGATCGATGTGACATCGAGTCGGGGTCCTGACAGCGTTGGCATCAGAGCCGGACTGCCTGTAGGTTCTCCAAGCCAAACTGGTCGATGTTGAGTCTAGAAATTCTTTAGTTATAGATAGGGGAATTGTTTGTGGGTTGGAACATAAGGCTTTTTTTTACTCCTTTATCTTATGACATTCTGATCTGAGTCAGTCTATTCTTCCACTGGGGGTTAAGGAATTAGGATCTATTCTCTCTATCAGGATCACGTGTTACTAATCAGTAGTACCTTATAAGTTTGATGGATACAAGCCTAGTTCAGTTCTTCTACCACGTTATGTTGTTAGGATGGTCTCAGAACTTTGATATGATGATGTTGAGTGTGTATGAAATCCTTTGTCAAATGTCTCAAAATCCTTCTTGAGCATTTACAGCTGTTATGCTGCCGAAATTTTGCTAGAAATTCTAATGCCTTTGCATGATGATTGTGCTTTCAGATGGCCACTCGCGACCTCAATCAAGTGGTTCGCCTGACTCGATGCCTAGATGTACCCGGCCATACTGCCATGTTGGTTAGGGTAATGACTGAGGGTGGATACCGCTGGTATCCTGAGTACACGGTCGAAGAGCAATTCCGAGACTTTAATCAAAGCCAGTATCTCTGCACTGTCAGGATATTTCCATCTTATCCTGGATCCACCGAGCCCCTTCACTGCTCCTATGGACTCGGGGTTACTATTGAGATGGCTGTGCAGGACGCCGCCTACTCTATGATGACCATCATGTGAGTCAGGTCCGGTCTATTTCGGGACTCTGATTTCCGGTATATGCCAGGATCACTTCCGGGAGCACAAGGGTATCTCCAGGCTATCTATGCTGACCCCACCCAGGAGGATTCACGGACTCGCACCACTGCTGAGATGCTCGAGGATAAGGACCGTGAAAATCGGGCCTTGAGGTTAGAGCTCTTCTATACCCGTGCTGACCACTGGGCCACATTGACTCGGTTTGCACCGGCGGTGCAAGCTAGATATTCAGATATGCGCGATCTCTATCCTGTGAGATCTGCTCTGCCAGACGTGATGGGTTGGCGTGATGTAGGAGGCATCACCCCACCTCGCGGTCCCCGCAGGCCACCGTCTGTTGGTCCAAGACCTCATCCTAGCCCCTATGGTCCACAAGCTCCGCGAGATCGTCTGTTTCCGGATGATCATGTTGAGCTTCCAGGCTATGT
>NC_041381.1:54017410-54031043 GCF_002162155.2 Triticum dicoccoides | reverse complement strand
AGACGATCTCGCGGAGCTTGTGGACCATAGGGGCTAGGATGAGGTCTTGGACCAACAGACGGTGGCCTGCGGGGACCGCGAGGTGGGGTGATGCCTCCTACATCACGCCAACCCATCACGTCTGGCAGAGCAGATCTCACAGGATAGAGATCGCGCATATCCGAATATCCAGCTTGCACTGCCGGTGCAAACCGAGTCAATGTGGCCCAATGGTCAGCACGGGTATTGAAGAGCTCTAACCTCAAGGCCCGATTTTCACGGTCCTTATCCTCGAGCATCTCAGCAGTGGTGCGAGTTCGTGAATCCTCCTGAGTGGGGTCAGCATAGATAGCCTGGAGATACCCTTGTGCTCCCGGAAGTGATCCTGGCATATACCGGAAATCAGAGTCCCGAAATAGACCAGACCTGACTCGCATGATGGTCATCATAGAGTAGGTGGCGTCCTGCACAGCCATCTCAATAGTAACCCCGAGTCCATAGGAGCAGTGAAGGGGCTCGGTGGATCCAGGATAAGATGGAAATATCCTGACAGTGCAGAGATACTGGCTTTGATTAAAGTCTCGGAATTGCTCTTCGACCGTGTACTCAGGATACCAGCGGTATCCAGCCTCAGTCATTACCCTGACCAACATGGCAGTATGGCCGGGTACATCTAGGCATCGAGTCAGGCGAACCACTTGATTGAGGTCGCGAGTGGCCATCTGAAAGCACAATCATCATGCAAAGGCATTAGAATTTCTAGCAAAATTTCGGCAGCATAACAGCTGTAAATGCTCAAGAAGGATTTTGAGACATTTGACAAAGGATTTCATACACACTCAACATCATCATATCAAAGTTCTGAGACCATCCTAACAACATAACGTGGTAGAAGAACTGAACTAGGCTTGTATCCATCAAACTTATAAGGTACTACTGATTAGTAACACGTGATCCTGATAGAGAGAATAGATCCTAATTCCTTAACCCCCGGTGAAAGAATAGACTGACTCAGATCAGAATGTCATAAGATAAAGGAGTAAAAAAGAGCCTTACGTTCCAACCCACAAACAATTCCCCTACATATAACTAAAGAATTTCTAGACTCAACATCGACCAGTTTGGCTTGGAGAACCTACAGGCAGTCCGGCTCTGATGCCAACGCTGTCAGGACCCCGACTCGATGTCACATCGATCTAGCCGGTAACACCTCATATCACTTTGCGGCCTCACGCACGGTATCCCCACAGGTGTCGCCTTACCTTTGCCCGGGACCATTTGCGCCTTTTGGCTCACGTATATGATAGTGTCGCTAGCATCCATGTGATAAGGAGCCCGGGCTGACATGACTAGTCGTAAACCCAAAGTGGCACAGACTTACAGGGACAGGCATCCATGACCCAGCTTCGAACGTGTCGGTCATAAGCAAGTGGGTCCGGGCTGTAGCACTGGGCTAGCAGGACTCCGGTAAACCGGGCTGTAGCGGGCTAACAGGACTCCGGTACTCAATGCGTGACATTTCCCTGAAGGGACAGACACAGGAACGAAGAAGGACACATGCCGGCCGGCCTAAGTGTTCCAGAGCAGTAGCAAGCTACCATGGCTCAGCGGTAACACTAGGAGACATTTCCCGGTAAGAGAGGCTACTAAAGATAAACAACTAGGTAGTCAGATCCCACACATACCAAGCATTTCAATCATACACACAATATGCTCGATATGTGCAAATACAACGAAGCATCACAACATGACTCTACGACACAAGTACTTTATTTAAGGCTCAGGGAGCCTTACATAACATACACAAAGGTACGGGTCTCACGACCCAACATTCAAGTCATACAGTCATACAAACCAACAGCGGAAGTAACTTGTCTGAGTACAGACAACTAGTAAGATAAAAGAGGCTTGGAAAGCCTAGCTATACTACGTGGTCCTTCACAAGCTCAGGGTCACCACCTGGGCCTTTAGCCTACTCGTTGATGTCAACGTCTACATAGAACCCATCAGAAGGGGTTGCAGCGTCTTCTGAAAAAATGTAAATTATAGCAACATGAGTACAAAGGTACTCAGCAAGACTTACATCAGATCCTACATACATGCACATTGTCAAGAAGGGTTGGTGGAGTTATTGCAGCAAGCTAGCTTTGACTCTTGGCTAGACTATCCTACGATACTTCAACTTGAAATGGTTTTGCGCACACGAGTCCACTACTCACCACTTCAATACACTACCGAGGATCCGCCTCCGTCTTCCTACGGAAGAGCCCTCCTCGGCACTCACACTTATCTTGAGGCTTTTAGTAGTTTCCATTTACTTGTTTATGAACTGTATAGGCAACCAAGTAGTCCTTTACCGCGGACGCGGCTATTCGAATAGATCATGATAACCCTGCAGGGGTGTACTTCTTCATACATGTTTCCACCACTTAGCGTCTGCACACGACATGTGCTCGGCAGACTTCAAGCGAAAGCCGACGTGGGTGTAGACCACGACCTACCTAAACACTTAAGCCTCTAGTCCAGGTTTATCGCCTATCCAGGTTCCATCCGCAGGGAGTCCGGCCGAGGTTTCCCATACGGCCCCGAACGATGTGAACAGGGTTCCCGAGATACCTAACGGGTATTCGGTACACCCGGCCACGTACCTACCGCATCACAGCCCACCCCTACGGTCAGCGCTGTCCACGGCCTCCAGTAGGCTACAAACACCAGAAACTACTTGCAACTCCTGGACAGAGAGCTAGGGTGAATAAGAAGTTGAGCGGGGTCATATTTCAGGGCCCAATGCATGGTAGTAGCTGTATCTTAAATCGCACATACAGATCTCAGTGCTTAAGGTCGGCTTCAATGAAACAACCCACCATGTACTCCTACATGGCCTCTCATCGATACCTTTACCAAATCGGGTTCACCACACCACTCTCATTACCGACATAACCATTTCACTCTAGCCCAACACCCAGATGAACCAGACCTGACACGACTCTAGGCATAGCAGGCATAGCAAGGTAGGAACAACACATACATATGGCTCAATCAACTCCTACACATGCTAGTGGGTTTCATCTAGTTACTGTGGCAATGACAGGTCATGCAGAGAAAATGGGTTCAACTACCGTAGCACATAGCAGTTTGAAACGCGTTGTCTTAATGCAGTAAAAGAGAGCAGGAGCGAGAGCATGGGTTTGTATCGATATGATCAAATGGTTGGTTGCTTGCCTGATGGTTCGATGCACTGATACGGTTCTTCGTTAGGGTAATCATGGTACTCCTCGGAGGCAGAACCTGTCGCAAAGGACACCGATACACAACCATCACCAAACAATGTGCAACAATATGATGCATGCATGAAACATGGCAATATGAGTGTGTTGGGCTAATGCAACTAAAACCAGAAGGGTTTGAACCAATTTGAATCAAAGATTCAAATTTCAAACTCAAACATGGCCTTTTAAGGTCCTTTTCCTTGTTCTGCTTTAAACATCAATTTAACTTGTTTGATCATGCATGAAAATAGTACATATGGATAGATTGGATTTTTTTGATCATTTTTCATATATAATTTGTCTGATTTGGAGTTACAGAATAAAAGTTATGAATTTTTGAAGTTTAAATTATATTCTGGAATTTCCTGATTTAATTTAAATCCAGAAATATATATATTGCGCCAGCATGACGTCAGCACGACGTCAGCGGTCAACTGCGGCTGGCTGGGGTCAAACCTGATGTGTGGGGTCCACACGTCAGTGACAGGGGGATTTTAACAGAGGTTAGTTTAATCCTAATTAAGAATTAGTGGCGCTGGGGCCCACTGGTCAGTGTCGGGGGGGTTAATTAACAGTGATTAGCACTAAGCTAACCACCTGGCCGACGGGGCCCACGCGTCAGTGACTCTGGGGGGGTCAAACCCCAGGTCGAACAAGTCAAACCCGCCGGCGGTTAGTCGCCGGCGAGGTCCGCGGCGTACATGTGCCCCGGGTTTCCTCTGTGGTGCTCCAAACGGCGTGCGGCTAGGTGCGTTGGAAAGCTAGCTCGATGGCGCGTCGGGCGGTGGCCGTGGCTGGGCCTGGGGTGGCCGGAGTCGACGGCAGCGAGCTCGGCTACGGCCGCCGGGGTTCGGTCGTGCACGGAAACGTGGTTGGAGCTCGAAGACGAGCGAGGCAAGGCGCTAGGGATGCTCTATGGGGCCTTACGAACCTGTTGGACTCGCCGGGGTGACCAAATGGTCACCGGAGCTGCGTCGACGGCGAGCTCGGCGACGGTGGAGGTTCGGCCGTGGTGGGAACGGAGTTACGGCGCGGGAACGAGGGGGAGAAGAGAGGGAAACGGTGGCGGAGCTCACCGCGGTTGCAGCGGGCGTCGAAGCGGGCTCGGGGACGCACTGGAGACGGCGAATCGACGGCGATGGTTGTCGGAGCCCGAGGAGGAAGACGATGGCGACGGCGGCTCCACAGGGCGTCCGGCGTCTTGTGGCTTGACGGAGAGCTTCAGGGCGAGGGGGCGGAGCTCCTGCGCGAGTCGGGAAGGCGAGGGGAGGCCGGTGGCGGCGGCTATGGCGAACGGCGGCGATGGGTGCGTTCGGACACGGGAGAGAGAGAGCGAGGGAGAGGAGAGGAAGAACCGGGGGAGAGTGAGAGAGTACGGGGAGGGCGTGGCGTCGTTCCAGGGCATCCAGACGGGGAGGGGAGAGGCAGGCAGGCAGGCGAACTGGTGGCGTGGCGCGGTGGCGCGCGCGCGCGCCGGGCACACTCCCCTCCCTCTGTCGAGGACGAAGACGACAGAGGAGGAGGCGGGCTGGGCCACCTGCTGGCTGGGCCGGCCAGCTACTGCTGGGCTGCACAGGGAGGAGCCCCAGGTAAGCTTCTCCTTCTTTTATTTATTTTTGTTTTCTAATTTCTGACATTTGTTTTGATTTAAATAAAATATTAAATCATTTATTTACCTTATGCCAATTTTTGCAGGAGCTAGATATATTATTCCAGAGCTCCCCAACAGGTGGCATAATTTTTGGACATATATTAATATATATAACTAATATATTTCCAATGCAAATATTTATGCATTAATTCCAAATGCCCAAAATAAATACCTATGAGCTCTTAAAAATATTGATTTGATTTTTATCTCTGTCCAATATTTTCAGAGAGCAACATGAGCATTTTCTTGGACCCTTTTGGAGAAATTTTTATTTGGGTCATTTTCAAAAATGATTCTGAGGGTTTCACAAATCCCCATTTCAAAATTAAATGGAATTTTAAACATGATGCACACACTCTGATGCATGACTAGCTAGGGTGTGACAACCCCCGTCTTCGTCCCTTATCCTCGCCCCTCCCAGCTCCACTACAAAGACGGTTGTACATTGCTTTGGCCGCTCCCTCTCAACTACGGAGACGAGTTTACCGCGGTTTCCACCCCTCCCTCTCAACCGCACCAGTGCACGCTTGCGGCGCCACAACGCCGCTGCTAGACGCGTGAATCGTGAGCACCCAGCTATAACTTTCTGCAATCGTGCAAAATAATAAAACACGGCATTATATTACTTACACGTGCGTTTTGTTTTGCAAGCGGCGCAAAAAAAATAAAAAGGGAATGCAACACAAGGACTTCCCAAGAGGTCACCCATCCTAGTACTACTCTCGCCCAAGCACGCTTAACTTCGAAGTTCTGATGGGATCCAGTGCTTTAGTGCTGGTATGATCGCATCCGACATTTTACCCCCGTCTTTGTCCCTTATCCTTGCCCCTCCCAGCTCCACTAGAAAGACGATTGTACATTGCTTTGGCCGCTCCCTCTCAACTACGGAGACGAGTTTACCGTGGTTTCCAGCCCTCCCTGTCAACCGCACCAGTGCACGCTTGCCGTCCCACAACGCCGCCGCTAGACTCGTGAATTGTGAGCACCCAGCTATAACTTACCGCAATCGTGCAAAATAATAAAACATGGTAAATATATTACTTACACGTGCGTTTTGTTTTGCAAGCGGTGCAAAAAAAATTAAAAAGGGAATGCAACACGAGGACTTCTGTCAGGACCCCGATCCTAAGTCACACCGATCTAGCATGTAACACATCATATCACTTTGCGACCTCACGCACGGTATTCCCATGAGTGCCACCTTACCTGGCCTGGGACCGTTTGCGCCTTTTGGCTCACGTATATGATAGTGCCGCTAGCATCCATATGACAAAGAACCCGGGCTGACATGGCTAGTCATGAACCCAAAGTGGCACTAACTTACAGGGACAGGCATACATGACCCAGCAATGAACGTGTTGGTCATCAATGAGTGAATCCGGGCTGTAGCAACTGGGCTAGCAGGACTCCGGTGAACCGTGCTGTAGCGGGCTAACAGGACTCCAGTATTCATCGCGTGACATTTCCCCGAAGGGACAGACAAAGGAACGAGGAAGGACACATGCCGGCTAGCCTAAGTGTTCCGGAGCAGTAGCAAGCTACCATGGCTCAGTGGAAGCACTAGGAGACATTTCCCGGTAAGAGAGGCTACTAAGGATAAACAACTAGATAGTCAGATCCCACACATACCAAGCATTTCAATAACATACACACAATATGCTCGATATGTGCAAATACAAAATGGCATCACAACATAACTCTACGACTCAAAGTATTTATTCGATAGGCTTCGAGGAGCGAGATATTACAAACACGGGTCTCATGACCCAGCATTCAGAGCACACAAGTCAAGCACAAGAGGAAGCTTAACATGTCTGAGTACAGACATCTACAAATGAAAAAGGCTGAGATGCCTGACTGTCTATCAGATCCTGCCGAGGGCACAAGATCGTAGCTGAGGTAACAAGCTAAACGTCGAAGTCCACGTGGAATTACTAGCGAGACTGAAGTCTCTCTACAAAAACATAAATTAAGCAACGTGAGTACAAATGTACCCAGCAAGACTTACATCAGAACTAACTACATATGCATCAGTATCAACAAAGGGGATGGTGGGGTTTAACTGCAGCAAGCCAGCTTTGACTCAGTGGCTAACCTAAACTACGAATGCAAGTAACTCTTTTGAGGTGGCGCACACGAGTCCACATATTCACCATATCAATACACCACTATGGATCTGCTCCCGTCTCCCTACGAGAACGCCATCCATAGCACTCACGCATATCTTGCGTATTTTAGAGTATCCGCTTTCACTTGTCTATGAACTGTATAGGCAACCCAGAAGTCCTTTACCATGGACACGGCTATTCGAATAGATCATATTAACCCTGTAGGGGTGTACTTATTCACACATGCTCTCACCACTTACCGCCATTTACACGACATGTACTCGGCAACCTTCAAGTGGAAGCCCAGCGAGGATGTCGGCCACGACCTGACTAACCACACAAGTCTCTCGTCCAGGTTTATCGCCTATTCGGGTTCCATCCGCAAGGAGATCCGGCCGGGGTGTCGCTCACGGCCCCAAACGATGTGAGCAGGGTTCCCAAGCCCACCATCCGGGTGCCACTTGGTACACCGTGCCACTGTGCCTAGTCTGTCCCAAGCCCACCTGTACCGGGTGCCACTTGGTAGACTACTAACACTACCAACAAACACCAGAAACTAGTTGCAACTCCTGGACAGAGATCGAGTTGATTAATAAGTCGAGAGAGCTTGGAGTGCCCGGAGCCCAATGGGTGGTAGTAACTGTTCATGGATCACAAACACAGAACTCAGTTCCTGAGGACGGCTGCAATGAGACAACCCACCATGTACTCCTACATGGCCTCTCACCGCTACCTTTACCAAATCGTGTTCACACACTTAGCTCTCAATAGTAGGACATGTTCACACACCTCCGATTCATCCCCGATGAATCAGATCTGACTCAACTCTAAGAAATAGCAGGCACGACAAACAAGCATGAATGAGTAGGCACATCAGGGCTCAAACAAATCCTACTCATGCTAGTGGGTTTCATCTATTTACTGTGGCAATGACAGGTCATGCAGAGGAAAGGGGTTCAACTACCACAGCACGTAACAGTTGAATCGTTGTTGTCCTAATGCAGTAAAAGAGAGCAGGAGCGAGAGAGTGGGATTGTATCGGAATGAACAAGGGGGTTTTGCTTGCCTCGCACTTCTGAAGATAATATAGTTCTTCATCGGTGTCATCGAACTCATCGTCGGAACATCGTCTACTGAGAGGGGACAAATACCGGCAAACAAGGAAGAACACAATCAATGCAATGCACAATATGATGCATGAATGTGACATGGCAAGATGCTGTGGTTTGAGCTAATGCAACTTGCAGCAAGTTAAATGGAGTTGGTTTGAATCCAGGATTCAAATTCAAACTCCATATGTGGATAATCGAATGCCATTTATATGATTTGTCCTAAACAGTAGTTATAAGTTGTTCTAACATGCATGAAAATGGTACAGATGGATAGATTGCATTTTTCTGATCATTTTTCATATATAAATTATTTCATTCTGAGTTACAGTTGAATTAATATGAATTTTTGAAGTTTTGGATATTTTCTGAAATAAATAAATCATTTTTGATTTATTTCAAATCCCAGAAAAATTTACTATGTCAGCATGACGTCGGTGTGACGTCAGCAGGTCAACTGGGTCGGCCAGGTCAAACCTGACCTGTGGGACCCACTGGTTAGTGACTCAGTTAACTAACTGAGATAATTAGTGCTAAACTAGCCCTAACTAAGCTGTCAGCAGTGCGGGGCCCATGTGTTAGTGGATCATCTAATTAACAAGTTAATTAACACTAATTAAACCTAACACTAATTAAACAGGGGCATGGGCCCACTCGTCAGTGAGAGAGAGAGGGGTCAAACCTCTGGGCGGACGGGGTCAAACCCCGCCGGTCAAAGCGGTCAACTCGTCGGCGTTTAGCCGCCGGCGAGGCCATATGCGGCAGCAGGCTTCGGGTTTAGTCCTCCATCTACCAAATCGATGGTGGAGATGCACTACGTGTTGCTGGTGGACTCGTGCGTCGAGTGGTGCAGGCGGTGTGTGCAGGGGTGGCCGGAGATGACGCCGACGTCAAGCCAGGCGGCGGCCGGAGCTCGGGTGCTCGCAGTTTGGTGCTACGGCCTGCGTTCGAGCAAGAAGCAGGCTGAAGAGGCTCTATGCGGCGCTGTGAGTGCAACAGGCACTCGCACGGGACCAAATGGTCACCGGAATGTGGCCGGCGACGAGCTCTGTGGCGGCACGGTTCGGTCTTCAAGGGGGCGACGGCTACAGCAAGAAATCGAGGCGGGGAAGAGGGGGATTCGGTGTGGAAGCTCACAGCGGTCACGCAGAGCAGCTCAGTCGGCTCGAGGAGGCGTCGGGGATGGCGTACGGTCGCCGGCGATCTCGGTGCAGAGGAGGCGGGGTCGAGCTCGATGGCGAGGCTCCACTACTTCCGGCGATGCGTGTCTCGTCGAGGAGGAAGAGGGGGACGAGGCAGAGCTTCTTGGCGCATAGGCGAGGCATGGGGTGGCCGGTGGCTACGGCAACGACGAGCGGCGGTGACGGTTGCCCTCGGACGCGAGACGGAGAGAGAGCAGAGGAGGGGAGAAGCACGGGAGAGATTGAGAGAGAGGTCCAGGGGGTGGCGTGGCGCTGCGAGAGGTGTCTAGGGGGAGGAGGAGGCAGCCAGGCAGGGAGGAGGTTGCCGGCGTGTGGCTGCGAGCGCCGGGCACGCGCCCCTGCCTACTGGCGCGAGGAGGAAGGCGACAGAGAGGTTGCGGTGGTGGGCTGGGACGGCTTTGGTGGGCTGCACAGGTAGGTGGCCAGGTAAGTGGCCCAGGTAAGCGTTCTCTCTCTCTCTCTCTTCTAAATTGTTACTGTTTTTTATTTTCTGTAACTGTGTTTGGCTTTAATAAAAATGCCAGGGCATTTCCAAAAATCATGAAACTGCTCAATGTCACTGTTTGGAATATTTCCAACAGGAAACATTTCAGTTTGTGATTATTTGAGCATTTAAAATATTATTTAGCAATTAAATGCCCAAATTCAAATACCGTATGATTTAATTCAAAAATCCAGAATGGCCTAGAAAAATGTGCACCATTTTTGGGAGAGGTTCTAGACCAATCCAAAAATAATGAACTTTTCTGAAGAGCATTTTGGGTTCATTGAGAAAATTTTTATTTGAACCTAGTTGATTTGATCTGGTGCTAGGGTTTGAGCAATCCCCATTTCAATTTAAATAAAATTTAAACATGATGCACACATGAAGGGCTAGTCTAGTGCCTACCTAAACTAGGGATGTGACAACTCACCCCCACTAAACAAGAATCTCGTCCCGAGATTCAAGCGTAGGGTAAGATGAAGGGGGAACGCAAATTGCTTTGGCCGCTCCCTCTCAACTACGGAGACGAGTTTAATAAAACACGGTAAATATATTACTTACACGTGCGTTTTGTTTTGCAAGCGGCGCAAAAAAAATTAAAAAGTGAGTGCAACACGAGGACTTCCCAAGAGGTCACCCATCCTAGTACTAATCTCGCTTAAGCACGCTTAACTTCAGAGTTCTAATGGGATCCGCTGCTTTAGTGCTGGTATGATCGCATCCGACATGTTACCCCCGTCTTCGTCCCTTATCCTCGCCCCTCCCAGCTCCACTACAAAGACGGTTGTACATTGCTTTGGCCGCTCCCTCTCAACTACGGAGACGAGTTTACCGCGGTTTCCACCCCTCCCTCTCAACCGTACCAGTGCACGCTTGCCGCGCCACAACGCCGCCGCTAGACTCGTGAATTGTGAGCACACAGCTATAACTTTCCGCAATCGTGCAAAATAATAAAACACGGTAAATATATTACTTACACGTGTGTTTTGTTTTGCAAGCGGCGCAAAAAAATTAAAAAGGGAATGCAACACGAGGACTTCCCAGGAGGTCACCCATCCTAGTACTACTCTCGCCCAAGCACGCTTAACTTCAGAGTTCTGATGGGATCCGGTGCTTTAGTGCTGGTATGATCGCATCCGACATGTTACCCCCGTCTTCGTCCTTTATCCTTGCCCCTCTCAGCTGCACTACAAAGACAATTGTACATTGCTTTGGCCGCTCCCTCTCAACTACGGAGACGAGTTTAACGCGGTTTCCACCCCTCCCTCTCAACCGCACCAGCGCACGCTTGCCGCGCCACAACGCCGCCGCTAGACTCGTGAATCGTGAGCACCCAGCTATAACTTACCGCACTCGTGCAAAAAAATTAAAAAGGGAATGCAACACGAGGACTTCCCAGGAGGTCACCCATCCTAGTACTACTCTCGCCCAAGCACGCTTAACTTTAGAGTCCTGATGGGATCCGGTGCTTTAATGCTGGTATGATCGCATCCTACATGTTACCCCCATCTTCGACCCTTATCCTTGCCCCTCCCAGCTCCACTACAAAGACGATTGTACATTGCTTTGGCCGCTCCCTCTCAACTACGGAGACGAGTTTAACGCGGTTTCCACCCCTCCCTCTCAACCGCACTAGTGCACGCTTGCCGCGCCACAACGTCGCCGCTAGACTGGTGAATCGTGAGCACCCAGCTATAACTTACCGCACTCGTGCAAAATAATAAAACACGGTAAATATATTACTTACACATGCGTTTTGTTTTGCAAGCGGCGCAAAAAAAATTAAAAAGGGAATGCAACACGAGGACTTCCCAGGAGGTCACCCATCCTAGTACTACTCTCGCCCAAGCACGTTTAACTTCGGAGTTCTGATGGGATCCGATGCTTTAGTGCTGGTATGATCGCATCCGACATGTTTCCCCCGTCTTCGTCCCTTATCCTTGCCCCTCCCAGCTCCACTACAAAGACGATTGTACATTGCTTTGGCCGCTCCCTCTCAACTACGGAGACGAGTTTAACGCGGTTTCCACCCCTCCCTCTCAACCGCACCAGTGCACGCTTGCCGCGCCACAACGCCACCGCTAGACTCGTGAATCGTGAGCACCCAGCTATAACTTACCACACTCGTGCAAAATAATAAAACACGATAAATATATTACTTACACGTGCGTTTTGTTTTGCAAGCGGCGCAAAAAAAGTTAAAAAGGGAATGCAACACGAGGACTTCTCAGGAGGTCACCCATCCTAGTACTACTCTCGCCAAAGCACACTTAACTTTGGAGTTCTGATGGGATCCGGTGCTTTAGTGCTGGTATGATCGCATCCGACATGTTACCCCCGTCTTCGTCCCTTATCCTTTCCCCTCCCAGCTCCACTACAAACACGATTGTACATTGCTTTGGCCGCTCCCTCTCAACTACGGAGACGAGTTTAACGCAGTTTCCACCCCTCCCTCTCAACCGCACCAGTGCATGCTTGCCGTGCCACAACGCCGCCGCTAGACTCGTGAATCGTGAGCACCCAGCTATAACTTACCGCACTCGTGCAAAATAATAAAACACAGTAAATATATTACTTACACGTGCGTTTTGTTTTGCAAGCGGCGCAAAAAAATTAAAAAGGGAATGCAACACGAGGACTTCCCAGGAGGTCACCCATCCTAGTACTACTCTCGCCCAAGCACGCTTAACTTCGAAGTTCTGATGGGATCCGGGGCTTTAGTGCTGGTATGATCGCATCCGACATGTTACCCCCGTCTTCCTCCCTTATCCTCGCCCCTCCCAGCTCCACTACAAAGACGATTGTACATTGCTTTGGCCGCTCCCTCTCAACTACGGAGACGAGTTTAACGCGGTTTCCACCCGTCCCTCTCAACCGCACCAGTGCACGCTTGCCGTGCCACAACGCCGCCGCTAGACTCGTGAATCGTGAGCACCCAGCTATAACTTACAGCACTCGTGCAAAATAATAAAACACGGTAAATATATTACTTACACGTGCGTTTTGTTTTGCAAGCGGCGCAAAAAAAATTAAAAAGTGAGTGCAACACGAGGACTTCCCAAGAGGTCACCCATCCTAGTACTAATCTCGCTTAAGCACGCTTAACTTCAGAGTTCTAATGGGATCCGGTGCTTTAGTGCTGGTATGATCGCATCCGACATGTTACCCCCGTCTTCGTCCCTTATCCTCGCCCCTCCCAGCTCCACTACAAAGACGGTTGTACATTGCTTTGGCCGCTCCCTCTCAACTACGGAGACGAGTTTACCGCGGTTTCCACCCCTCCCTCTCAACCGTACCAGTGCACGCTTGCCGCGCCACAACGCCGCCGCTAGACTCGTGAATTGTGAGCACACAGCTATAACTTTCCGCAATCGTGCAAAATAATAAAACACGGTAAATATATTACTTACACGTGTGTTTTGTTTTGCAAGCGGTGCAAAAAAATTAAAAAGGGAATGCAACACGAAGACTTCCCAGGAGGTCACCCATCCTAGTACTACTCTCGCCCAAGCACGCTTAACTTCAGAGTTCTGATGGGATCCGGTGCTTTAGTGCTGGTATGATCGCATCCGACATGTTACCCCCGTCTTCGTCCTTTATCCTTGCCCCTCTCAGCTGCACTACAAAGACAATTGTACATTGCTTTGGCCGCTCCCTCTCAACTACGGAGACGAGTTTAACGCGGTTTCCACCCCTCCCTCTCAACCGCACCAGCGCACGCTTGCCGCGCCACAACGCCGCCGCTAGACTCGTGAATCGTGAGCACCCAGCTATAACTTACCGCACTCGTGCAAAAAAATTAAAAAGGGAATGCAACACGAGGACTTCCCA
>NC_041381.1:54015766-54016663 GCF_002162155.2 Triticum dicoccoides | reverse complement strand
GTTTAACGCGGTTTCCACCCCTCCCTCTCAACCGCACCAGTGCACGCTTGCCGCGCCACAACGCCACCGCTAGACTCGTGAATCGTGAGCACCCAGCTATAACTTACCACACTCGTGCAAAATAATAAAACACGATAAATATATTACTTACACGTGCGTTTTGTTTTGCAAGCGGCGCAAAAAAAGTTAAAAAGGGAATGCAACACGAGGACTTCCCAAGAGCTCACCCATCCTAGTACTACTCTCGCCCAAGCACGCTTAACTTAGGAGTTCTGATCGGATCCGGTGCTTTAGTGCTGGTATGATCGCATCCGACATGTTACCGCCGTCTTCGTCCCTTATCCTTGCCCCTCCCAGCTCCACTACAAAGATGATTGTACATTGCTTTGGCCGCTCCCTCTCAACTACGGAGACGAGTTTAACGCGGTTTCCACCACACCCTCTCAACCGCACCAGTGCACGCTTGCCGCGCCACAACACCGCCGCTAGACTCGTGAATCGTGGGCACCCAGCTATAACTTACCGCACTCATGCAAAATAATAAAACACGGTAAATATATTACTTACACGTGCGTTTTGTTTTGCAAGCAGCGCAAAAAAAATTAAAAAGGGAATGCAACACGAGTACTTCCCAGGAGGTCACCCATCCTAGTACTACTCTCGCCCAAGCACGCTTAACTTCGGAGTTCTGATGGGATCCGGTGATTTAGCGCTGGTATGATCGCATCCGACATGTTACCCCCGTCTTCATCCCTTATCATTGCCCCTCCCAGCTCCACTACAAAGACGATTGTACATTGCTTTGGCCGCTCCCTCTCAACTACGGAGACGTGTTTAACGCGGTTTCCACCCCTCCCTCTCAACCGCACCAGTGCACGCTTGCCGCGCCACAACGCC
>NC_041381.1:54009830-54013759 GCF_002162155.2 Triticum dicoccoides | reverse complement strand
GGTGCTTTAGTGCTGGTATGATCACATCCGACATGTTACCCCCGTCTTCGTCCCTTATCCTTGTCCCTCCCAGCTCCACTACAAAGACAATTGTACATTGCTTTGGCCGCTCCCTCTCAACTATGGAGACGAGTCTAACGCGGTTTCCACCCCTCCCTCTCAACCGCACCAGTGCACGCTTGCCGCGCCACAACGCCGCCGCTAGACTCGTGAATCGTGAGCACCCAGCTATAACTTACCGCACTCGTGCAAAATAATAAAACACGGTAAATATATTACTTACACGTGTGTTTTGTTTTGCAAGCGGCGCAAAAAAATTAAAAAGGGAATGCAACATGAGGACTTCCCAGGAGGTCAACCATCCTAGTACTACTCTCGCCCAAGCACGCTTAACTTCGGAGTTCTGATGAGATCCGGTGCTTTAGTGCTGGTATGATCGCATCCGACATGTTACCCCCGTCTTCATCCTTTATCCTTGCCCCTCCCAGCTCCACTACAAAGACAATTATACATTGCTTTGGCCGCTCCCTCTCAACTACGGAGACGAGTTTAACGCGGTTTCCACCCCTCCCTCTCAACCGCACCAGTGCACGCTTGCCGCGCCACAACGCCGTCGCTAGACTCGTGAATAGTGAGCACCCAGCTATAACTTACGGCACTCGTGCAAAATAATAAAACACGGTAAATATAATACTTACACGTGTGTTTTGCTTTGCAAGCGGCGCAAAAAAAATTAAAAAGGGAATGCAACACGAGGACTTCCCAAGAGGTCACCCATCCTAGTACTACTCTCGCCCAAGCACGCTTAACTTCGGAGTTCTAATGGGATCCGGTACTTTAGTGCTAGTATGATCGCATCCGACATGTTTCCCCCGTCTTCGTCCCTTATCCTTGCCCCTCCCAGCTCCACTACAAAGACGATTGTACATTGCTTTGGCCGCTCCCTCTCAACTACGGAGACGAGTTTAACGCGGTTTCCACCCCTCCCTCTCAACCGCACCAGTGCACGCTTGCCGCGCCACAACGCCACCGCTAGACTCGTGAATCGTGAGCACCCAGCTATAACTTACCACACTCGTGCAAAATAATAAAACACGATAAATATATTACTTACACGTGCGTTTTGTTTTGCAAGCGGCGCAAAAAAAGTTAAAAAGGGAATGCAACACGAGGACTTCCCAAGAGCTCACCCATCCTAGTACTACTCTCGCCCAAGCACGCTTAACTTAGGAGTTCTGATGGGATCCGGTGCTTTAGTGCTGGTATGATCGCATCCGACATGTTACCGCCGTCTTCGTCCCTTATCCTTGCCCCTCCCAGCTCCACTACAAAGATGATTGTACATTGCTTTGGCCGCTCCCTCTCAACTACGGAGATGAGTTTAACGCGGTTTCCACCACACCCTCTCAACCGCACCAGTGCACGCTTGCCGCGCCACAACACCGCCGCTAGACTCGTGAATCGTGGGCACCCAGCTATAACTTACCGCACTCATGCAAAATAATAAAACACGGTAAATATATTACTTACACGTGCGTTTTGTTTTGCAAGCAGCGCAAAAAAATTTAAAAAGGGAATGCAACACGAGTACTTCCCAGGAGGTCACCCATCCTAGTACTACTCTCGCCCAAGCACGCTTAACTTCGGAGTTCTGATGGGATCCGGTGATTTAGTGCTGGTATGATCGCATCCGACATGTTATCCCCGTCTTCATCCCTTATCATTGCCCCTCCCAGCTCCACTACAAAGACGATTGTACATTGCTTTAGCCGCTCCCTCTCAACTACGGAGACGTGTTTAACGCGGTTTCCACCCCTCCCTCTCAACCGCACCAGTGCACGCTAGCCGCGCCACAACGCCGCCGCTAGACTCGTGAATCGTGAGCACCCAACTATAACTTACCGCACTCGTGGAAAATAATAAAACACGATAAATATATTACTTACACGTGTGTTTTGTTTTGCAAGCGGCGCAAAAAAAATTAAAAAGGAAATGCAACACGAGGACTTCCAGGAGGTCACCCATCCTAGCACTACTCTCGCCCAAGCACGCTTAACTTCGGAGTTCTGATGGGATCCGGTGCTTTAGTGCTGGTATGATCACATCCGACATGTTACCCCCGTCTTCGTCCCTTATCCTTGTCCCTCCCAGCTCCACTACAAAGACAATTGTACATTGCTTTGGCCGCTCCCTCTCAACTATGGAGACGAGTCTAATGCGGTTTCCACCCCTCCCTCTCAACCGCACCAGTGCACGCTTGCCGCGCCACAACGCCGCCGCTAGACTCGTGAATCGTGAGCACCCAGCTATAACTTACCGCACTCGTGCAAAATAATAAAACACGGTAAATATATTACTTACACGTGTGTTTTGTTTTGCAAGCGGCGCAAAAAAATTAAAAAGGGAATGCAACATGAGGACTTCCCAGGAGGTCAACCATCCTAGTACTACTCTCGCCCAAGCACGCTTAACTTCGGAGTTCTGATGAGATCCGGTGCTTTAGTGCTGGTATGATCGCATCCGACATGTTACCCCCGTCTTCGTCCTTTATCCTTGCCCCTCCCAGCTCCACTACAAAGACAATTATACATTGCTTTGGCCGCTCCCTCTCAACTACGGAGACGAGTTTAACGCGGTTTCCACCCCTCCCTCTCAACCGCACCAGTGCACGCTTGCCGCGCCACAACGCCGTCGCTAGACTCGTGAATAGTGAGCACCCAGCTATAACTTACGGCACTCGTGCAAAATAATAAAACACGGTAAATATAATACTTACACGTGTGTTTTGCTTTGCAAGCGGCGCAAAAAAAATTAAAAAGGGAATGCAACACGAGGACTTCCCAAGAGGTCACCCATCCTAGTACTACTCTCGCCCAAGCACGCTTAACTTCGGAGTTCTAATGGGATCCGGTACTTTAGTGCTGGTATGATCGCATCAGACATGTTACCCCCGTCTTCTGTCCTTTATCCTTGCCCCTCCCACCTCCACTACAAAGACAATTGTACATTGCTTTGGCCGCTCCCTCTCAACTACGGAGACGAGTTTAACGCGGTTTCCACCCCTCCCTCTCAACCGCACCAGTGCACGCTTGCCGTGCCACAACGCCGTCGCTAGACTCGTGAATAGTGAGAACCCAGCTATAACTTACCGCACTCGTGCAAAATAATAAAACACGGTAAATATATTACTTACATGTGCGTTTTGTTTTGCAAGTGGCGCAAAAAAAATTAAAAAGGGAATGCAACACGAGGACTTCCCAGGAGGTCACCCATCCTAGTACTACTCTCGCCAAAGCACACTTAACTTTGGAGTTCTGATGGGATCCGGTGCTTTAGTGCTGGTATGATCGCATCCGACATGTTACCCCCGTCTTCGTCCCTTATTCTTTCCCCTCCCAGCTCCACTACAAACACGATTGTACATTGCTTTGGCCGCTCCCTCTCAACTACGGAGACGAGTTTAACGCAGTTTCCACCCCTCCCTCTCAACCGCACCAGTGCATGCTTGCCGTGCCACAACGCCGCCGCTAGACTCGTGAATCGTGAGCACCCAGCTATAACTTACCGCACTCGTGCAAAATAATAAAACACGATTGTACATTGCTTTGGCCGCTCCCTCTCAACTACGGAGACGAGTTTAACGCAGTTTCCACCCCTCCCTCTCAACCGCACCAGTGCATGCTTGCCGTGCCACAACGCCGCCGCTAGACTCGTGAATCGTGAGCACCCAGCTATAACTTACCGCACTCGTGCAAAATAATAAAACACAGTAAATATATTACTTACACGTGCGTTTTGTTTTGCAAGCGGCACAAAAAAATTAAAAAGGGAATGCAACACGAGGACTTCCCAGGAGGTCACCCATCCTAGTACTACTCTCGCCCAAGCACGCTTAACTTCGGAGTTCTGATGGGATCCGGGGCTTTAGT
>NC_041381.1:54007105-54009099 GCF_002162155.2 Triticum dicoccoides | reverse complement strand
GCCACAACGCCGCCGCTAGACTCGTGAATCGTGAGCACCCAGCTATAACTTACAGCACTCGTGCAAAATAATAAAACACGGTAAATATATTACTTACACGTGCGTTTTGTTTTGCAAGCGGCGCAAAAAAAATTAAAAAGTGAGTGCAACACGAGGACTTCCCAAGAGGTCACCCATCCTAGTACTAATCTCGCCAAAGCACGCTTAACTTCAGAGTTCTAATGGGATCCGGTGCTTTAGTGCTGGTATGATCGCATCCGACATGTTACCCCCGTCTTCGTCCCTTATCCTCGCCCCTCCCAGCTCCACTACAAAGACGGTTGTACATTGCTTTGGCCGCTCCCTCTCAACTACGGAGACGAGTTTACCGCGGTTTCTACCCCTCCCTCTCAACCGTACCAGTGCACGCTTGCCGCGCCACAACGCCGCCGCTAGACTCGTGAATTGTGAGCACACAGCTATAACTTTCCGCAATCGTGCAAAATAATAAAACACGGTAAATATATTACTTACACGTGTGTTTTGTTTTGCAAGCGGCGCAAAAAAATTAAAAAGGGAATGCAACACGAGGACTTCCCAGGAGGTCACCCATCCTAGTACTACTCTCGCCCAAGCACGCTTAACTTCAGAGTTCTGATGGGATCCGGTGCTTTAGTGCTGGTATGATCGCATCCGACATGTTACCCCCGTCTTCGTCCTTTATCCTTGCCCCTCTCAGCTGCACTACAAAGACAATTGTACATTGCTTTGGCCGCTCCCTCTCAACTACGGAGACGAGTTTAACGCGGTTTCCACCCCTCCCTCTCAACCGCACCAGCGCACGCTTGCCGCGCCACAACGCCGCCGCTAGACTCGTGAATCGTGAGCACCCAGCTATAACTTACCGCACTCGTGCAAAAAAATTAAAAAGGGAATGCAACACGAGGACTTCCCAAGAGGTCACCCATCCTAGTACTACTCTCGCCCAAGCACGCTTAACTTTAGAGTTCTGATGGGATCCGGTGCTTTAATGCTGGTATGATCGCATCCTACATGTTACCCCCATCTTCGACCCTTATCCTTGCCCCTCCCAGCTCCACTACAAAGACGATTGTACATTGCTTTGGCCGCTCCCTCTCAACTACGGAGACGAGTTTAACGCGGTTTCCACCCCTCCCTCTCAACCGCACTAGTGCACACTTGCCGCGCCACAACGCCGCCGCTAGACTGGTGAATCGTGAGCACCCAGCTATAACTTACCGCACTCGTGCAAAATAATAAAACACGGTAAATATATTACTTACACATGCGTTTTGTTTTGCAAGCGGCGCAAAAAAAATTAAAAATGGAATGCAACACGAGGACTTCCCAGGAGGTCACCCATCCTAGTACTACTCTCGCCCAAGCACGCTTAACTTAGGAGTTCTGATGGGATCCGGTGCTTTAGTGCTGGTATGATCGCATCCGACATGTTACCGCCGTCTTCGTCCCTTATCCTTGGCCCTCCCAGCTCCACTACAAAGATGATTGTACATTGCTTTGGCCGCTCCCTCTCAACTACGGAGACGAGTTTAACGCGGTTTCCACCACACCCTCTCAACCGCACCAGTGCACGCTTGCCGCGCCACAACACCGCCACTAGACTCGTGAATCGTGGGCACCCAGCTATAACTTACCGCACTCATGCAAAATAATAAAACACGGTAAATATATTACTTACACGTGCGTTTTGTTTTACAAGCAGCGCAAAAAAAATTAAAAAGGGAATGCAACACGAGTACTTCCCAGGAGGTCACCCATCCTAGTACTACTCTCGCCCAAGCACACTTAACTTCGGAGTTCTGATGGGATCCGGTGATTTAGCGCTGGTATGATCGCATCCGACATGTTACCCCCGTCTTCATCCCTTATCATTGCCCCTCCCAGCTCCACTACAAAGACGATTGTACATTGCTTTGGCCGCTCCCTCTCAACTACGGAGACGTGTTTAACGCGGTTTCCACCCCTCCCTCTCA
>NC_041381.1:54005818-54007095 GCF_002162155.2 Triticum dicoccoides | reverse complement strand
GAGGTCACCCATCCTAGTACTACTCTCGCCCAAGCACGCTTAACTTCGGAGTTCTGATGGGATCCGGTGCTTTAGTGCTGGTATGATCGCATCAGACATGTTACCCCCGTCTTCGTCCTTTATCCTTGGCCCTCCCAGCTCCACTACAAAGACAATTGTACATTGCTTTGGCCGCTCCCTCTCAACTACGGAGACGAGTTTAACGCGGTTTCCACCCCTTCCTCTCAACCGCACCAGTGCACGCTTGCCGCGCCACAACGCCGTCGCTAGACTCGTAAATAGTGAGCACCCAGCTATAACTTACCGCACTCGTGCAAAATAATAAAACACGGTAAATATATTACTTACACGTGCGTTTTGTTTTGCAAGCGGCGCAAAAAAAATTAAAAAGGGAATGCAACACGTGGACTTCCCAGGAGGTCACCCATCCTAGTACTACTCTCGCCAAAGCACACTTAACTTTGGAGTTCTGATGGGATCCGGTGCTTTAGTGCTGGTATGATCGCATCCGACATGTTACCCCCGTCTTCGTCCCTTATTCTTTCCCCTCCCAGCTCCACTACAAACACGATTGTACATTGCTTTGGCCGCTCCCTCTCAACTACGGAGACGAGTTTAACGCAGTTTCCACCCCTCCCTGTCAACCGCACCAGTGCATGCTTGCCGTGCCACAACGCCGCCGCTAGACTCGTGAATCGTGAGCACCCAGCTATAAGTTACCGCACTCGTGCAAAATAATAAAACACAGTAAATATATTACTTACACGTGCGTTTTGTTTTGCAAGCGGCACAAAAAAATTAAAAAGGGAATGCAACACGAGGACTTCCCAGGAGGTCACCCATCCTAGTACTACTCTCGCCCAAGCACGCTTAACTTCGGAGTTCTGATGGGATCCGGGGCTTTAGTGCTGGTATGATCGCATCCGACATGTTACCCCCGTCTTCGTCCCTTATCCTCGCCCCTCCCAGCTCCACTACAAAGACGATTGTACATTGCTTTGGCCGCTCCCTCTCAACTACGGAGACGAGTTTAACGCGGTTTCCACCCGTCCCTCTCAACCGCACCAGTGCATGCTTGCCGCGCCACAACGCCGCCGCTAGACTCGTGAATCGTGAGCACCCAGCTATAACTTACAGCACTCGTGCAAAATAATAAAACACGGTAAATATATTACTTACACGTGCGTTTTGTTTTGCAAGCGGCGCAAAAAAAATTAAAAAGTGAGTGCAACACGAGGACTTCCCAAGAGGTCACCCATCCTAGTACTAATCTCGCC
>NC_041381.1:54004716-54005454 GCF_002162155.2 Triticum dicoccoides | reverse complement strand
AAGCACGCTTAACTTCAGAGTTCTAATGGGATCCGGTGCTTTAGTGCTGGTATGATCGCATCCGACATGTTACCCCCGTCTTCGTCCCTTATCCTCGCCCCTCCCAGCTCCACTACAAAGACGGTTGTACATTGCTTTGGCCGCTCCCTCTCAACTACGGAGACGAGTTTACCGCGGTTTCTACCCCTCCCTCTCAACCGTACCAGTGCACGCTTGCCGCGCCACAACGCCGCCGCTAGACTCGTGAATTGTGAGCACACAGCTATAACTTTCCGCAATCGTGCAAAATAATAAAACACGGTAAATATATTACTTACACGTGTGTTTTGTTTTGCAAGCGGCGCAAAAAAATTAAAAAGGGAATGCAACACGAGGACTTCCCAGGAGGTCACCCATCCTAGTACTACTCTCGCCCAAGCACGCTTAACTTCAGAGTTCTGATGGGATCCGGTGCTTTAGTGCTGGTATGATCGCATCCGACATGTTACCCCCGTCTTCGTCCTTTATCCTTGCCCCTCTCAGCTGCACTACAAAGACAATTGTACATTGCTTTGGCCGCTCCCTCTCAACTACGGAGACGAGTTTAACGCGGTTTCCACCCCTCCCTCTCAACCGCACCAGCGCACGCTTGCCGCGCCACAACGCCGCCGCTAGACTCGTGAATCGTGAGCACCCAGCTATAACTTACCGCACTCGTGCAAAAAAATTAAAAAGGGAATGCAACACGAGGACTTCCCA
>NC_041381.1:54001166-54001612 GCF_002162155.2 Triticum dicoccoides | reverse complement strand
GAGGTCACCCATCCTAGTACTACTCTCGCCCAAGCACGCTTAACTTCGGAGTTCTGATGGGATCCGGTGCTTTAGTGCTGGTATGATCGCATCAGACATGTTACCCCCGTCTTCGTCCTTTATCCTTGGCCCTCCCAGCTCCACTACAAAGACAATTGTACATTGCTTTGGCCGCTCCCTCTCAACTACGGAGACGAGTTTAACGCGGTTTCCACCCCTTCCTCTCAACCGCACCAGTGCACGCTTGCCGCGCCACAACGCCGTCGCTAGACTCGTAAATAGTGAGCACCCAGCTATAACTTACCGCACTCGTGCAAAATAATAAAACACGGTAAATATATTACTTACACGTGCGTTTTGTTTTGCAAGCGGCGCAAAAAAAATTAAAAAGGGAATGCAACACGTGGACTTCCCAGGAGGTCACCCATCCTAGTACTACTCTCGCC
>NC_041381.1:53997380-53999417 GCF_002162155.2 Triticum dicoccoides | reverse complement strand
CTTAACTTCGGAGTTCTGATGGGATCCGGTGCTTTAGTGCTGGTATGATCGCATCCGACATGTTACCCTCGTCTTTGTCCCTTATCCTTGCCCCTCCGAGCTCCACTACAAAGACGATTGTACATTGCTTTGGCCACTCCCTCTCAACTACGGAGACGAGTTTAACGCGGTTTCCACCCCTCCCTCTTAATCGCACCAGTGCACGCTTGCCGCGCCACAACGCCGCCGCTAGACTCGTGAATCGTGAGCACCCAGCTATAACTTACCACACTCGTGCAAAATAATAAAACACGGTAAATATAATACTTACACGTGCGTTTTGTTTTGCAAGCGGCGCAAAAAAAATTAAAAAGGGAATGCAACACGAGGACTTCCCAGGAGGTCACCCATCCTAGTACTACTCTCGCCCAAGCACGCTTAACTTCGGAGTTCTGATGGGATCCGGTGCTTTAGTGCTGGTATGATCGCATCAGACATGTTACCCCCGTCTTCGTCCTTTATCCTTGGCCCTCCCAGCTCCACTACAAAGACAATTGTACATTGCTTTGGCCGCTCCCTCTCAACTACGGAGACGAGTTTAACGCGGTTTCCACCCCTCCCTCTCAACCGCACCAGTGCACGCTTGCCGCGCCACAACGCCGTCGCTAGACTCGTGAATAGTGAGCACCCAGCTATAACTTACCGCACTCGTGCAAAATAATAAAACACGGTAAATATATTACTTACACGTGTGTTTTGTTTTGCAAGCGGCGCAAAAAAAATTAAAAAGGGAATGCAACACGTGGACTTCCCAGGAGGTCACCCATCCTAGTACTACTCTCGCCCAAGCACGCTTAACTTTGGAGTTTTGATGGGATCCGGTGCTTTAGTGCTGGTATGATCGCATCCTATGTGTTACCCCCGTCTTCGTCCCTTATCCTTGCCCCTCCCAGCTCCACTACAAAGACGATTGTACATTGCTTTGGCCGCTCCCTCTCAACTACGGAGACGAGTTTAACGCGGTTTCCACCCCTCCCTCTCAACCGCACCAGTGCACGCTTGCCGCGCCACAACGCCGCCGCTAGACTCGTGAATCGTGAGCACCCAGCTATAACTTACCGCACTCGTGCAAAATAATAAAAAATGGTAAATATATTACTTACACGTGCGTTTTGTTTTGCAAGCGGCGCAAAAAATTAAAAAGGGAATGCAACACGAGGACTTCCCAGGAGGTCACCCATCCTAGTACTACTCTCGCCCAAGCACGCTTAACTTCGGAGTTCTGATGGGATCCGGTGCTTTAGTGCTGGTATGATCCCCAGGCACGCTTAACTTCGGAGTTCTGATGGGATCCGGTGCTTTAGTGCTGGTATGATCGCATCCGACATGTTACCCTCGTCTTTGTCCCTTATCCTTGCCCCTCCGAGCTCCACTACAAAGACGATTGTACATTGCTTTGGCCACTCCCTCTCAACTACGGAGACGAGTTTAACGCGGTTTCCACCCCTCCCTCTTAATCGCACCAGTGCACGCTTGCCGCGCCACAACGCCGCCGCTAGACTCGTGAATCGTGAGCACCCAGCTATAACTTACCACACTCGTGCAAAATAATAAAACACGGTAAATATAATACTTACACGTGCGTTTTGTTTTGCAAGCGGCGCAAAAAAAATTAAAAAGGGAATGCAACACGAGGACTTCCCAGGAGGTCACCCATCCTAGTACTACTCTCGCCCAAGCACGCTTAACTTCGGAGTTCTGATGGGATCCGGTGCTTTAGTGCTGGTATGATCGCATCAGACATGTTACCCCCGTCTTCGTCCTTTATCCTTGGCCCTCCCAGCTCCACTACAAAGACAATTGTACATTGCTTTGGCCGCTCCCTCTCAACTACGGAGACGAGTTTAACGCGGTTTCCACCCCTCCCTCTCAACCGCACCAGTGCACGCTTGCCGCGCCACAACGCCGTCGCTAGACTCGTGAATAGTGAGCACCCAGCTATAACTTACCGCACTCGTGCAAAATAATAAAACACGGTAAATATATTACTTACACGTG
>NC_041381.1:53954373-53997370 GCF_002162155.2 Triticum dicoccoides | reverse complement strand
GGAATGCAACACGAGGACTTCCCAGGAGGTCACCCATCCTAGTACTACTCTCGCCCAAGCACGCTTAACTTAGGAGTTCTGATGGGATCCGGTGCTTTAGTGCTGGTATGATCGCATCCGACATGTTACCGCCGTCTTCGTCCCTTATCCTTGGCCCTCCCAGCTCCACTACAAAGATGATTGTACATTGCTTTGGCCGCTCCCTCTCAACTACGGAGACGAGTTTAACGCGGTTTCCACCACACCCTCTCAACCGCACCAGTGCACGCTTGCCGCGCCACAACACCGCCACTAGACTCGTGAATCGTGGGCACCCAGCTATAACTTACCGCACTCATGCAAAATAATAAAACACGGTAAATATATTACTTACACGTGCGTTTTGTTTTACAAGCAGCGCAAAAAAAATTAAAAAGGGAATGCAACACGAGTACTTCCCAGGAGGTCACCCATCCTAGTACTACTCTCGCCCAAGCACACTTAACTTCGGAGTTCTGATGGGATCCGGTGATTTAGCGCTGGTATGATCGCATCCGACATGTTACCCCCGTCTTCATCCCTTATCATTGCCCCTCCCAGCTCCACTACAAAGACGATTGTACATTGCTTTGGCCGCTCCCTCTCAACTACGGAGACGTGTTTAACGCGGTTTCCACCCCTCCCTCTCAACCGCACCAGTGCACGCTTGCCGCGCCACAACGCCGCCGCTAGACTCGTGAATCGTGAGCACCCAACTATAACTTACCGCACTCATGGAAAATAATAAAACACGATAAATATATTACTTACACGTGTGTTTTGTTTTGCAAGCGGCGCAAAAAAAATTAAAAAGGAAATGCAACACGAGGACTTCCAGGAGGTCACCCATCCTAGCACTACTCTCGCCCAAGCACGCTTAACTTCGGAGTTATGATGGGATCTGGTGCTTTAGTGCTGGTATGATCACATCCGACATGTTACCCCCGTCTTCGTCCCTTATCCTTGTCCCTCCCAGCTCCACTACAAAGACAATTGTACATTGCTTTGGCCGCTCCCTCTCAACTATGGAGACGAGTCTAACGCGGTTTCCACCCCTCCCTCTCAACCGCACCAGTGCACGCTTGCCGCGCCACAACGCCGCCGCTAGACTCGTGAATCGTGAGCACCCAGCTATAACTTACCGCACTCGTGCAAAATAATAAAACACGGTAAATATATTACTTACACGTGTGTTTTGTTTTGCAAGCGGCGCAAAAAAATTAAAAAGGGAATGCAACATGAGGACTTCCCAGGAGGTCAACCATCCTAGTACTACTCTCGCCCAAGCACGCTTAACTTCGGAGTTCTGATGAGATCCGGTGCTTTAGTGCTGGTATGATCGCATCCGACATGTTACCCCCGTCTTCGTCCTTTATCCTTGCCCCTCCCAGCTCCACTACAAAGACAATTATACATTGCTTTGGCCGCTCCCTCTCAACTACGGAGACGAGTTTAACGCGGTTTCCACCCCTCCCTCTCAACCGCACCAGTGCACGCTTGCCGCGCCACAACGCCGTCGCTAGACTCGTGAATAGTGAGCACCCAGCTATAACTTACGGCACTCGTGCAAAATAATAAAACACGGTAAATATAATACTTACACGTGTGTTTTGCTTTGCAAGCGGCGCAAAAAAAATTAAAAAGGGAATGCAACACGAGGACTTCCCAAGAGGTCACCCATCCTAGTACTACTCTCGCCCAAGCACGCTTAACTTCGGAGTTCTGATGGGATCCGGTGCTTTAGTGCTGGTATGATCGCATCAGACATGTTACCCCCGTCTTCGTCCTTTATCCTTGGCCCTCCCAGCTCCACTACAAAGACAATTGTACATTGCTTTGGCCGCTCCCTCTCAACTACGGAGACGAGTTTAACGCGGTTTCCACCCCTTCCTCTCAACCGCACCAGTGCACGCTTGCCGCGCCACAACGCCGTCGCTAGACTCGTAAATAGTGAGCACCCAGCTATAACTTACCGCACTCGTGCAAAATAATAAAACACGGTAAATATATTACTTACACGTGCGTTTTGTTTTGCAAGCGGCGCAAAAAAAATTAAAAAGGGAATGCAACACGTGGACTTCCCAGGAGGTCACCCATCCTAGTACTACTCTCGCCCAAGCACGCTTAACTTTGGAGTTTTGATGGGATCCGGTGCTTTAGTGCTGGTATGATCGCATCCTACGTGTTACCCCCGTCTTCGTCCCTTATCCTTGCCCCTCCCAGCTCCACTACAAAGACGATTGTACATTGCTTTGGCCGCTCCCTCTCAACTACGGAGACGAGTTTAACGCGGTTTCCACCCCTCCCTCTCAACCGCACCAGTGCACGCTTGCCGCGCCACAACGCCGCCGCTAGACTCGTGAATCGTGAGCACCCAGCTATAACTTACCGCACTCGTGCAAAATAATAAAACATGGTAAATATATTACTTACACGTGCGTTTTGTTTTGCAAGCGGCGCAAAAAATTAAAAAGGGAATGCAACACGAGGACTTCCCAGGAGGTCACCCATCCTTGTACTACTCTCGCCCAAGCACGCTTAACTTCGAAGTTCTGTTGGGATCCGGTGCTTTAGTGTTGGTATGATCGCATCCGACATGTTACCCCCGTCTTCGTCCCTTATCCTTGCCCCTCCCAGCTCCACTACAAGGACGATTGTACATTGCTTTGGCCGCTCCCTCTCAACTACGGAGACGAGTTTAACGCGGTTTCCACCCCTCCCTCTCAACCGCACCAGTGCACGCTTGCCGCGCCACTACGCTGCCACTAGACTCGTGAATTGTGAGCACCCAGCTATAACTTACCGCACTCGTGCAAAATAATAAAACACGGTAAATATATTACTTACACGTGCGTTTTGCTTTGCAAGCGGCGCAAAAAAAATTAAAAAGGGAATGCAACACGAGGACTTCCCAAGAGGTCACCCATCCTAGTACTACTCTCGCCCAAGCACGCTTAACTTCGGAGTTCTAATGGGATCCGGTACTTTAGTGCTGGTATGATCGCATCAGACATGTTACCCCCGTCTTCGTCCTTTATCCTTGCCCCTCCCACCTCCACTACAAAGACAATTGTACATTGCTTTGGCCGCTCCCTCTCAACTACGGAGACGAGTTTAACGCGGTTTCCACCCCTCCCTCTCAACCGCACCAGTGCACGCTTGCCGTGCCACAACGCCGTCGCTAGACTCGTGAATAGTGAGAACCCAGCTATAACTTACCGCACTCGTGCAAAATAATAAAACACGGTAAATATATTACTTACACGTGCGTTTTGTTTTGCAAGCGGCGCAAAAAAATTAAAAAGGGAATGCAACACGAGGACTTCCCAGGAGGTCACCCATCCTAGTACTACTCTCGCCCAAGCACGCTTAACTTCAGAGTTTTGATGGGATCCGGTGCTTTATTGCTGGTATGATCGCATCCTACATGTTACCCCCGTCTTCGTCCCTTATCCTTGCCCCTCCCAGCTCCACTACAAAGACGATTGTACATTGCTTTGGCCGCTCCCTCTCAACTACGGAGACGAGTTTAACGCGGTTTCCACCCCTCCCTCTCAACCGCACCAGTGCACGCTTGCCGCGCCACAACGCCGCCGCTAGACTTGTGAATAGTGAGCACCCAGCTATAACTTACCGCACTCGTGCAAAATAATAAAACACGGTAAATATATTACTTACACGTGCGTTTTGTTTTGCAAGCGGCGCAAAAAAAATAAAAAGGGAATGCAACACGAGGACTTCCCAGGAGGTCATCCATCCTAGTACTACTCTCGCCCAAGCACGCTTAACTTCGGAGTTCTGATGGGATCCGGTGCTTTAGTGCTGGTATGATCCCCAGGCACACTTAACTTCGGAGTTCTGATGGGATCCGGTGCTTTAGTGCTGGTATGATCGCATCCGACATGTTACCCTCGTCTTTGTCCCTTATCCTTGCCCCTCCGAGCTCCACTACAAAGACGATTGTACATTGCTTTGGCCACTCCCTCTCAACTACGGAGACGAGTTTAACGCGGTTTCCACCCCTCCCTCTTAATCGCACCAGTGCACGCTTGCCGCGCCACAACGCCGCCGCTAGACTCGTGAATCGTGAGCACCCAGCTATAACTTACCACACTCGTGCAAAATAATAAAACACGGTAAATATAATACTTACACGTGCGTTTTGTTTTGCAAGCGGCGCAAAAAAAATTAAAAAGGGAATGCAACACGAGGACTTCCCAGGAGGTCACCCATCCTAGTACTACTCTCGCCCAAGCACGCTTAACTTCGGAGTTCTGATGGGATCCGGTGCTTTAGTGCTGGTATGATCGCATCAGACATGTTACCCCCGTCTTCGTCCTTTATCCTTGGCCCTCCCAGCTCCACTACAAAGACAATTGTACATTGCTTTGGCCGCTCCCTCTCAACTACGGAGACGAGTTTAACGCGGTTTCCACCCCTCCCTCTCAACCGCACCAGTGCACGCTTGCCGCGCCACAACGCCGTCGCTAGACTCGTGAATAGTGAGCACCCAGCTATAACTTACCGCACTCGTGCAAAATAATAAAACACGGTAAATATATTACTTACACGTGCGTTTTGTTTTGCAAGCGGCGCAAAAAAAATTAAAAAGGGAATGCAACACGTGGACTTCCCAGGAGGTCACCCATCCTAGTACTACTCTCGCCCAAGTACGCTTAACTTTGGAGTTTTGATGGGATCCGGTGCTTTAGTGCTGGTATGATCGCATCCTACGTGTTACCCCCGTCTTCGTCCCTTATCCTTGCCCCTCCCAGCTCCACTACAAAGACGATTGTACATTGCTTTGGCCGCTCCCTCTCAACTACGGAGACGAGTTTAACGCGGTTTCCACCCCTCCCTCTCAACCGCACCAGTGCACGCTTGCCGCGCCACAACGCCGCCGCTAGACTCGTGAATCGTGAGCACCCAGCTATAACTTACCGCACTCGTGCAAAATAATAAAACATGGTAAATATATTACTTACACGTGCGTTTTGTTTTGCAAGCGGCGCAAAAAATTAAAAAGGGAATGCAACACGAGGACTTCCCAGGAGGTCACCCATCCTTGTACTACTCTCGCCCAAGCACGCTTAACTTCGAAGTTCTGTTGGGATCCGGTGCTTTAGTGTTGGTATGATTGCATCCGACATGTTACCCCCGTCTTCGTCCCTTATCCTTGCCCCTCCCAGCTCCACTACAAGGACGATTGTACATTGCTTTGGCCGCTCCCTCTCAACTACGGAGACGAGTTTAACGCGGTTTCCACCCCTCCCTCTCAACCGCACCAGTGCACGCTTGCCGCGCCACTACGCCGCCACTAGACTCGTGAATTGTGAGCACCCAGCTATAACTTACCGCACTCGTGCAAAATAATAAAACACGGTAAATATATTACTTACACGTGCGTTTTGTTTTGCAAGCGGCGCAAAAAAGTTAAAAAGGGAATGCAACACGAGGACTTCCCAAGAGGTCACCCATCCTAATACTACTGTCGCCCAAGCACGCTTAACTTCGGAGTTCTGATGGGATCCGGTGCTTTAGTGCTGGTATGATCACATCCAACATGTTACCCCCGTCTTCGTCCCTTATCCTTGCCCCTCCCATCTCCAATACAAAGACGATTGTACATTGCTTTGGCCGCTCCCTCTCAACTACGGAGACGAGTTTAACGCGGTTTCCACCCCTCCCTCTCAACCGCACCAGTGCACGCTTGCCGCGCCACAACGCCGCCGCTAGACTCGTGAATCGTGAGTACCCAGCTATAACTTACCGCACTCTTGCAAAATAATAAAACACGGTAAATATATTACTTACACGTGCGCTTTATTTTGCAAGCGGCGCAAAAAAATAAAAAGGGAATGCAACACGAGGACTTCCCAAGAGGTCACCCATCCTAGTACTACTCTCGCCCAAGCACGCTTAAAGGTCACCCATCCTAGTACTACTCTCGCCCAAGCACGGTTAACTTCGGAGTTCTGATGGTATCCGGTGCTTTAGTGCTGGTATGATCACATCCGACATGTTACCCCCGTCTTCGTCCCTTATCCTTGCCCCTCCCAGCTCCACTACAAAGACGATTGTACATTGCTTTGGTCGCTCCGTCTCAACTACGGAGACGAGTTTAATGCGGTTTCCACCCCTCCCTCTCAACCGCACCAGTGCACGCTTGCCGCGCCACAACGCCGCCTCTAGACTCGTGAATCGTGAGCACCTAGCTATAACTTACCGCACTCGTGCAAAATAATAAAACACGGTAAATATATTACTTACTCGTGCGTTTCGTTTTGCAAGCGGCGCAAAAAAAATTAAAAAGGGAATGCAACAAAAGGACTTCCCAAGAGGTCACCCATCCTAGTACTACTCTCGCCCAAGCACGCTTAACTTCGGAGTTCTGATGGGATCCGGTGCTTTAGTGCTGGTATGATCGCATCCGACATGTTACCCCCGTCTTCGTCCCTTATCCTTGCCCCTCCCAGCTCCACTACAAAGACGATTGTACATTGCTTTGGCCGCTCCCTCTCAACTACGAAGACGATTTTAACGCGGTTGAAAGTGCAATCTTGCTCTTAAAGAATATTTTTGATATTAATGACAAACCTACATATAGGGGACTAACCTTGTTTGCTAAGTATATACACAGGCCGTCTGTCCTCTGGTGTTTCTTTCTTTGGTGAGCATCATGATCACATCATATGAGATTTTACTCAAGCAAATTATCAATGAGGAAAGGAGCAAACAAAGATGAAGTATTGTGCTCTTTTTATATTTCTTGAGTAATAGGAACCCCGCACTATTAAGAGGGGATCCGAAGTGTAGGTTCAAGACTTGCTCACATTTTGTCTCATAAACAATTCTATTACCATAGACCAAAATCCCTAGCAATATCCCTTAGCCAAAACCTACCACTTCTCCTAGCCGGATCATCCGGACGGCTACCCAGATCATCCGGGCTTCACCCGGATCAGCCGGACCCTGCACCGGATCATCCGGATAATAGGTGCTTTCCATCACAGAACGGCGTGGCTGAAGCCGGATCATCCGGACGTTCCTCTGGTTCATCCGGGATGTTTCCGGATCGTCCGGATCCTATTCTGGATCGTCCGGATAACCGTGCCCTGTTTTCACAGAAGGCATATGTTGTAGCCGGATCGTCCGGTCAGGCATCCGGATCATCCGGGGCTTGTCCGGATCATCCGGGGTTGCCTCCGGTCTGTCCGGGCTGCTCGCAGCTCGGCTGCAACCATCTGCATCCGGGCCTTCTACCAGATTTATCCAGACAATGTCCAGATCATCCGGATGGTGTCCCAGATCATCCGGGGTGGTCAACTTGTGTCCAAACGGCTCTATTCTGGACATGGTATAAATAGCACCTTACCCCTTCGGGATAAGGCTGAACACCCGACGCAAACACACCTCAAGAACACCAGTGCTTCTCCTCTCGTGCTCACACAGTAAATCCCAGATCCTGGCTTGTTTCTTGAGAGTTTAGAAGAGTTGTTCCAATCAAAAGAAAGATCTTCTTCCTCCCCTTCTTGTGACCAAAGCAAATCGAAGTTTGAGCAAGTTTTGAGTCTTTCCCCTTGGATCTTGTTACTCTTGGAAGTTGGAGACTCCTAGGCGGTAGGAGTCATTCGGTGAGGAATCAACTATTGTGATTACCCCCGGAAAGTTTGTGAGGGTTTTGGAGACCACCCCAAGGTCTACCACTAGTGGTTGAGAAACGCCTTCGTGGTGTTGTCTCAAAGTGAGAATAGGGTGAGCCTTCGTGGCGTTGGTGTGCCTTCGTGGTAACATCCACCTCTCTAACGGTGACTAGCTTCCCTCCAAGGAAGTGAACATCGGCATACATCCTCGTCTCCCGGAGTTGCGGTTATTCCTAACCCTAACTCTCTACTTGTGGTTACTTGTCTTGTAGCACTTACTTACATCATATCCTGCTTGCTTATTTATATGCTTGTGCTACTTGCTTAGTACTTAGTACTTACTAGCAATTGTTAGGCTCACCTTCATATTTCGCATTATTACCTAAAATTGCTAAGTAATAAATAAAATTTGTAATTGTACCTATTCACCCCCCCCCCTCTAGGTCCATCTCGATCCTTTCAATTGGTATCAGAGCCTCGTGCTCTATTCTTGTGGCTTAACCGCCCTAGAGCGAGATGAACCCGGATGGGACTCCCCTGGTTGTAGATCCTAAGGATAAAGGAGAGGCTTCCTCTGAAGTCAAGACCTTAATGTCAGAGGATCTAGAACGGGCCCTTGCTAAGGAAAAAGAGGAGCATGATGCTTCTCTTGAGGCCTTGGTCCAAATGAGATTAGCCACGTTGTCCACGGTGCTTGCACCACTCTCGGGTGGTGCTGCTTTGAGGCCAACTGTGCCTACTCCATCACTTGGTCAACAACCTTCTAGCAATGAACACGCCAGTGTTCCTTGGCTTTATGCAAGACCTCAGGTTGAGAAACCAAGATATAACCCTCAAGGCAAACCTCCTTTACTAAGTGCCACTTCTGATTTTGCCTTGTGGAGAGTTGCTATGCAGGATCATCTTCGACATGGAAACGACGAGATGCTGGAGATCCTGGAGTATGGCTATCATGTGGTTGATCCAAAGAACCCCACACCAAGAGAAATATATGACAAGAACCTCAATGACACTGCAATCATGTGTATAAGGAGAGGTATGGATGAAAAGCAAAGGAGACCGTTCATACACATCACAAGTGCCAAGGAACTATGGGAAAGTATTATACGATCCAAGACTGGCACCTCTACCCTCCGGAGTGCTCAATATGAAATTGCCAAGGGGCAATTGCAAAACTTTTGTATGGAGAAAGGTGAAACCCCCAATCAACTCCATGAGCGCCTCATGACTCTCACTGTCGATATTGAGTCATGTGAGTGTGACAAGACACAAGATGGATTCAACATGACTAAAAGATTCCTTGTGGATAAATTGCTTCATGCCCTTGCTCCATATCACCATCAAATGGTGTGGGACATAAGACAACACCATACCTTCAAGGAAATGACTACAGATGACATCATATCCACCTTTCAACTATTTGAAGTGTCAAAGGCTAATGCCACAAAACATCTTGCCATGCATGGTTCCCCATCATCAAAGGTCAATCTTGCATTGAAGTCCAAGCATGTATATGAAGATGAGCAAAGTGAAGAAGAAGAAGAAGAAGATGATGATGAAGATGGTGATGAGATTGAATCCGACGAGGGTCCTTCATATGAAGACATGGCTCTCTTTGTCAAGAAGTTTAGCGCGGGAAAATTCAAGGGAAGATTCTAAAAGAAGAAAGTGAGAAAATGCTACAACTGTGAGGAAACCAACCACTTCTCAAATGAGTGCCCTTATGAGAAGAGAGAGGATAAACCAAGGTTTCCCAAGACCTTTCCTAAGAAGAAATTGCCAAATCCTTTGAACTCCAAGCTCAAGAAGAGAGATGGGAAAGCAATGGTTGCTCAAGAAGAATCCGATCCGGATGATGTTAGTGGTGTTGCCGGAGTTGCTCAAGGTTCTCAAAACACATTGAGGCTAGTCAATAAGAGTGGTGAAGTGGTCACCTACAACTACATGAAGGATTACAAGGGCAACGCTCACAAGTGCCTCATGGTGAAGGCCGTGGTAGAAGATGGAGAGGATCAACACTCTCCTGACAAGGTCAAGGTAACCCCACGATCAAGCCCTCCTCTTTTCACTCCTCCTACTCCTAGTGATGAGTATCTTGATGCGGAGGATAGTTATGAGGATGATGATCTAAATGACCCTATGCTTGCTAAACTTAATAAGTTCATGTGCTCCCTCAAAGGAAAGAAGCTCACTATGTTTCGTATGCTTATGGAGATGGTGAGTAAGCACACCATCACCATTAAGGAACTCGAAACCCTCGTCACCAAGGAAAAGGAAAGATGTGAAATCCTTGAGCGGAAAGTCCAATATGAGGAAACACGAAATGATGAACTATGCTTAAAAATTGGCACAAATATTGATGTTCATACTAAAGATCTTGCCTCCTTGAAAAAGGCTATTGGCTCTTGTGAAGAGTTGATGAATGATAAAAGTAAGCTTGTGAAGTCTCATGCTTCTCTCTCTAAGGATTGTGAGCTTCTATCCATGTCCCTCAAGACTAAGGAAGAAGAGCTCACCCTTCTTACAAAGAGGTTTGAGACGCTCAAACTTACTTATCTTGAAACTCTAGCTAAGGCCTACTCTTCTCCTATTATAAATGTTGATGCTTGCTCTACTAACTCTAGTAGTGATCTAGCATCTATTCTTGAGGAGAATCGTTTTCTCAAGGCTCAAATTGAGAAAGGGCTCATGACATGTGCTCAAGGGCAAAATAACCTTAATGAGGTGTTGAGCCAACACAATGAAGTGTTCGCCAAAGAGGGACTCGGGTTTGACCCAAGCACAAGCAAGAAGAAGACATTCTCTCAAAAGTGCACCACCCCTTTAAAAGAAACTTTTGTACGAGAAGGACACAAGGAGAAAGGTAAGGTTGCTAGTGAGAAGGCCACAAGGGGCATGCCCACTCTCAACAAGCCAAAAGAGTTCATGCCTCCATCCTATGTACTTCGTAAGACTAAGGATGGAGAAGTTTATGCAAAGTTTGTTGGTCCTCGAAATGCATTTCGTTTTTATGCTATTTGGGTCCCTAAGACCCTTGTGACTAACTTGAGAGGTCCCATTGCAAGATGGGTGCCTCTAACCAAGTAATAATTGTGTGTAGGTTGCCTTCTCCGGTGGAGTAAAATGGGTGATTGATAGTGGATGTACCAATCATATGACCGGAGATAGCAAATTGCTCTACGATTTCATGGAAGCTATTCAACCATTTATGAGCATTATGTTTGGTGGAGGATCAAAAGGACAGGTACTTGGGTTGGGGAAGGTGGCTATCACAAATGACATGTCTCTTGCAAATGTCATGGTTGTCCAATCCCTTAAATATCATTTACTCTCTGTTCGTCAATTGGCATCTGTTGGCTATGATACACTATTTGGACTAACGGATGTGAAAGTGTTTAAGAGAGATACTCACAAAGTGGCCTTTGTTGGAGAGTTGGATGGCAACCTTTACACGGTTGATTTCTCGAAAGAGAGCATATTCCATGCAACTTGTCTAATGGCCAAGGCCGACAAGGGGTGGCTATGGCATCGCCGGCTAGCCCATGTCGGCATGAGAAATCTTCAAGATCTCTTAAAGGGCAATCACATCCTTGGACTAACAAATGTCTCTTTTGAGAAAGATCATGTGTGTAGTGCATGTATAGCCGGGAAGCAACATCAATCAAAGCAACCACCCAAGAATATTGTGTCTACTTCAAGGCCTTTGGAGCTCCTTCATGTGGATCTTTTTGGGCCTCCTTCATGGAATAGTCTTGGTGGGAAAAAGTATGGACTTGTCATTGTTGATGATTACTCAAGATATACATGGGTGTTTTTCCTCAAGTCCAAGGACGAGACGAAGATCACTTTCATAGACTTTGCCAAGCAAGCACAACGCAAGTTTGACAAAGAAATCTTGGCAATAAGAAGTGACAATGGATCTGAGTTCAAAAACTACACCTTGGAAGAATTCCTTAGTGATGAAGGGATTGAGCATCAATATTCAGCTCCATACACTCCTCAGCAGAATGGTGTAGCCGAAAGGAAGAACCGCACTCTTGTGGAGATGGCAAGGTCCATGTTGGATGAATACAAGTCACCACATAGTTTTTGGGCCGAAGCTGTCAACACCGCATGCCATGCATCAAACCGGCTTTTCCTCCGCACTATATTGGAAAAGACTCCATATGAGCTTCTAATTGGAAACAAGTCAAATGTCAAGTATTTTCGTGTATTTGGGTGCAAATGTTTCATCCTCAACAAAAGAGAACGATTAGGAAAATTTCAACCCAAAACGATTGAGGGTATATTTGTTGGCTATGGATCAAACTCTCACGCCTATAGATCTACAACAAATCCAATGGATGTGTTGTAGAAACTTGTGACGTGGTGTTTGATGAATTTAATGGCTCCCATGGGGAGCAAGTTGATCTAAGTGATGTACGTGAAGAAGATTCTTCTCAAGACATTTTGACCATGGGTGTTGGTGCACTTCTTCCTATGGAACAAGAACCTCATGATGATGAAGAAGAAGATGGAAGTCTCACACATCATCAAACTACTTCAACATCCATACCACCACAAGCTCCTATTGTTCAACCGATACCCTTAGCCCAAGTTGAAGAGGATGATCAAGTTCCTCCTCATGACAATCTTCAAGAACAAGAACAAGAAAATCCAATCATTGATGATGAACCTCAACAAATGCAATATGAACAAGAAGATCTTCCTCCACATATTAATGATCCATATGTGGAGGATGTGGATGATGGACATGAAGTTGAACCTCGTGAAACCCTTACCTCTATCATGCCACGAGTGGCCGGTCGTGTTGATGTTGACAAAATACTCACTGGCATATCGGAAGGTAGGGTCACTCGTAAACATTTGACCAATTTTTGTGCTCACTTTTCTTTTGTGTCTAGTTTTGAGCCCATCAAGGTACAAGATGCATTGATGGACAACGATTGGCTAGTCGCTATGCAAGAAGAGTTGACCAGTTTTGAACGCAACCAAGTGTGGTCATTAGTCAAGAGGCCACCTACCAAGCACAACGTCATTGGAACAAAATGGATTTTCAAGAACAAACAAGATGAGAATGGTGTGATCATCCGAAACAAGGCAAGGTTAGTGGCACAAGGGTACTCACAAGTTGAAGGTTTGGACTTTGGTGAGACCTTTGCCCCCGTTGCCCGTCTTGAATCCATTCGCATCTTACTTGCTTATGCTGCCTTCAATGGTTTTACATTACATCAAATGGATGTGAAGAGTGCTTTCCTTAACGGTCCTCTACAAGAAGAAGTATATGTATCACAACCACCTGGGTTCGTTGATCCCGATCACAAAGACTATGTGTATAAACTTCATAAGGCTTTGTATGGCCTTAAACAAGCACCTCGTGCTTGGTATGATCATCTTAAGAAGTTTTTACTCGATGATGGTTTTGTGAAAGGGGTGATCGATCCCACTCTTTTTACTAAGAGGGATAAGGGTGATTTGATCTTATGCCAAATCTATGTAGATGATATCATTTTTGGTTCTCCTAACATTCATTTGTGCAAGAAGTTTGTGGACTCAATGACCAAGAATTTTGAAATGTCACTCAATGCAGATTTGAAGTTCTTCCTCGGATTTCAAATTCAACAATTTCAAGAAGGAATTTTCTTGTCTCAAGCAAAATAACTCAAGGATATCTTAGAAAAGTTTGGTATGTCTGATGCTAGTCCATGTAAGACACCAATGCCAACCAAAATAACTCTCACTGAAGACACAAACGGTATCCCTTTCGACCCATCTAAATACCGCTCTATGATTGGTTCATTGCTTTATCTTTGTGCATCTGGACCAGACATCATGTTTAGTGTATGCATGTGTGCTAGATTTCAAGCTTCCCCTAGGGAAAGTCATCATAAGGCGGTTAAGCATATTGTTAGATACCTTGTTCACACCCCAAAGTTGGGTCTTTGGTATCCCAAGGATGCTAAGTTTGATCTCATTGCGTACACGGATGCGGATTGGGCCGGAGACAAAGTGGATCATAAGTCCACTTTTGGTGCATGTCAATTTCTTGGACGCTCCTTGGTAAGTTGGTCATCGAAGAAACAAAACTGTATTGCCCTCTCTACCGCAGAAGCTGAATACATTGCTGCCGCCAGCTGTGCAACTCAGTTATTATGGATGAGGCAAACTTTGAAGGATTACGGTATCACCTATAGAAATGTGCCTCTTCTATGTGATAATGAAAGTGCCATCAACATTTCTGAGAACCCCAAGGATCATCTCCGCACCAAGCACATTGATATTAGGTATCACTTCTTGAGAGATCATGTTGAGAAGGGTGATATTCACATTGATCACATTGGTACAGATTTGCAACTGGCAGATATTTTCACCAAACCATTGGATGAAGCAAGGTTTTGTCGACTTAGGCGTGAACTTGGTATCTTGGAGCTTGACAACATTATGTGAAATCTCGTACTCATGCATGCATTTTCATAATGTCTTGTCATGATGTAGGCATATTCTTAGGGGGAGACATTCAATCTATGAGTACTCTCACCCTTACATAATGCATAAATAGAACCAACACTCTCAAAGTCACTATGACACTTACTTTGTGTCCATAGTACTTTAAAATGATGGAGTAATAACCATGGGTCCAAAAGTTCAAATTTTTGGTCTCCAAAGTTATATATACTCATACATGGTGACTTAGCCTAATTTTTTTTTGGTGTTTATATGGGGTTGAGATATTGTTATGACTAAAGCTACTTATATATATATATATATATATATATATATATATATATATATATATATATATATATAACAAACACACACAAAATATATATATCATCATCACCCCATCACTCTTCATCACATCCAAACCAGATCTCAGTATTCTGGCTAGTCGGATCATCCGGACTTACATCCGGACGTCCGAGCTGTATCTGCCCGGATATCCGGGCTCACTTCCGGACATCTGTCCCTGCCCGGATCATCCGGGGATCCTTCCGGACATCCGGGTGGGTCTTCGACCTGCCCAGTAGCATATCGGGCCGTGGGGGGGCACAGGGAGTTATTCTTTTTACTTTTCCCCTCGACCTCATCCTCTCACCCCGCCGCCGGCGGATGCTCATCGGCCCGCCCCGCCAGTCCGGCCGGCAAACTAACCAGATCTTGTGCTCACGGGCTACCATCGCCTCGATCTCCTCCCTCCTCGCACCATTTTCCCCAGGGCCCGGTTGGATCCTCTCCAATCTCGGCTTCCGCCCCCAAACTCCGCCATGGTGGTCGGCCGTGGTGGTACTGGCCGGAACTTCAAGTCGACCTCCTCGGGTCCCTCTCGTGAACAACGTCGCCAAGCATCAACGGACTCCGAGGAAGCTGCTCGTCCACTCAAGAAAGCACCAGGTCGTGCTCGTCCGTCCTATGCCGGGCTTGACGATCCTGATTATGAGGACGATCTCCAGGAGGACGAGCTTGTGCCGGTTCGCTCAACGGCCAAGGCCAAGAAGAAGAAAGCGTCTTCTACCTCAAGCTCGCAGCCTGCCGCATCTACCGGTCTCATTTTGTCCATGACAAACCCCACCAACCGTGGCCGTCGTACTATCAGCTATCAGTCCATGGATCCATCTAAGTATGCAGCTTTAAGGAGTGAAGTCAACCAATTTGCTTCCCCGGCCAATGCAACCGATCCTCGGTTCCGCACCTTGGTTCAACAGGACATCTATCAATCGGTCATTGCTCATCTAGGGTTCTCTCCTCAGCATTATGTGAACTTGGATTACATTGAGAACAATCCAACCAAGTTCGATGGTGTGTTAGAGAAGATTGAGGGCATGGGGCTGCATCTTGCTATGACTCTCCACTATGATTGGAATGAGGCTGCCATTCGGCAATTCTATGCCACATGTTTCTTCCATCCGGATCGTTCGATCACTTGGATGACTCATCATTCTCAGTTCACTGTCTCTTTTGAGGAGTTTGCTGCTGCCTTGGGCATGCCTGGATCTGAGGCAGGTCTTTTTCGAATCCATGAGGTGAATCCCAAGTTTGAGGCTATGCCTATCAGTGCTTGCAGTTGTCTCATCATGCCTCCTACTCAGCTTTCCACAGTGCAGCAAAGCAAGGAGCTTAATGACATCAGTATCTTCCGTCTCAAATACCGGTGGCTTTTTCAGTGCATCCTCAACTCCATTGCTCCCAAGAAAGGGGATCGTGGGATGGTACGAGCTTACAACATTGACTTGATGTACTACTCACGTAAGAATCCCACTCGTCCCATTGACATGGCAGATTTTCTTTGGCATGAGATTCGCATGGCTAGTTGTCTGAAGGTTCATACTCTTCCGCATGCTCCTTTCATTCAGACCGTCATTGACTCTGTCTTCACTTGCCCCATCAACAAGAACAACATTCACTCCATGTGGACTCCGCGTGATGACACTTCTAGGGGCAAGGCTCCTGCTCCGTCGTGTGGTGAGAGCTCTTCTCACCACACCAAACCTTTCGTCAAGCCGTTTGACCGCCTTGCTCGCTTTATTGGGAAGTCCCATAAAGCCATCTTTGACACCTGCTGCTACACTGCTACTCACATTGCTACTGAGGAGGTTCACCGCATCTCTGAGGCAAATGCCCTTAGGGCTCATCTTCATGCGCGTCATGGCAGTCCTGTCGAGCCTGATGAGCCTATTCCTGCTCGACTTCCTCTTCCGGATGTCGATTTTCCTTCTGCCACTGAGTTCCCCGAGTTCTTCCTTGTACCTGCTGATCTAAGTGATGATGATGATGATGATGCTGAGGATGAGGATGCTGCGTGATTCTCCTACTTTCTCGACCGTCTTTCCCTTTTTCGGTACTTGCTGTCAAGGGGGAGATGTAATTCTTAGGAGGAGTTTCAGCGTGTGTCTGGTATGCTTAGAGTTTTAGTTAAGTGGACTCATTATTATTATTGTAATGGTACTATGGTACTTTGGTCATGAGTTATGAGTCTATGTCACTATGCAAGTGCTTATTGTAATGGTACTATGGTACTTTGGTCATGAGTTATGAGTCTATATCACTATGCAAGTGCTTAAGTATGTCGTCTTTATTCATTGCTTATGTTGATCTTAATGATGTATGCCTATACTATATTCCGAATATGGGCATCCACTTCATATGTTCATGACTTTGTATTTTTATCACCTTATTCCATGCATACATTAAGGGAGAGCTTCTCTTAAAACACATCCATATGCATAAATTAAGGGGGAGCTCTTCCTAAAACACATACCGGTCTACTCTCCTAGAATCATTCGTATCACATTTCACTTGTTAAATACTATATGTAGTTTGTCATCAACTACCAAAAAAGGGGGAGATTGAAAGTGCAATCCTGCTCTTAAAGAATATTTTTGATATTTATGACAAACCTACATATAGGGGACTAACCTTGTTTGCTAAGTATATACACAGGCCGTCTGTCCTCTGGTGTTTCTTTCTTTGGTGAGCATCATGATCGCATCATATGAGATTTTACTCAAGCAAATTATCAATGAGGAAAGGAGCAAACAAAGATGAAGTATTGTGCTCTTTTTATATTTCTTGAGTAATAGGAACCCCGCACTATTAAGAGGGGATCCGAAGTGTAGGTTCAAGACTTGCTCACATTTTGTCTCATAAACAATTCTATCACAATAGACCAAAATCCCTAGCAATATCCCTTAGCCAAAACCTACCACTTCTCCTAGCCGGATCATCCGGACGGCTACCCAGATCATCCGGGCTTCACCCGGATCAGCCGGACCCTGCACCGGATCATCCGGATAATAGGTGCTTTCCATCACAGAACGGTGTGGCTGAAGCCGGATCATCCGGACGTTCCTCCGGATCATCCGGATGTTTCTCGGATCATCCGGATCCTATACCGGATCGTCCGGATAACCATGCCCTATTTTCACAGAAGCCATATGTTGTAGCCGGATCGTCCGGTCAGGCATCCGGATCATCCGGGGCTTGTCCGGATCATCCGGGGTTGCCTCCGGTCTGTCCGGATCATCCGGGGTTGCCTCCGGTCTGTTCGGGCTGCTCGCAGCTCGGCTGCAACCATCTGCATCCGGGCCTTCTGCCAGATTTATCCGGACAATGTCCAGATCATCCGGATGGTGTCCCAGATCATCCGGGGTGGTCAACTTGTGTCCAAACGGCTCTATTCTGGACATGGTATAAATAGCACCTTACCCCTTCGGGATAAGGCTGAACACCCGACGCAAACACACCTCAAGAACACCAGTGCTTCTCCTCTCGTGCTCACACACTAAATCCCAGATCCCGGCTTGTTTCTTGAGAGTTTAGAAGAGTTGTTCCAATCAAAAGAAAGATCTTCTTCCTCCCCTTCTTGTGACCAAAGCAAATCGAAGTTTGAGCAAGTTTTGAGTCTTTCCCCTTGGATCTTGTTACTCTTGGAGGTTGGAGACTCCTAGGCGGTAGGAGTCATTCGGTGAGGAATCAACTATTGTGATTACCCCCGGAAAGTTTGTGAGGGTTTTGGAGACCACCCCAAGGTCTACCACTAGTGGTTGAGAAACGCCTTCGTGGTGTTGTCTCAAAGGGAGAATAGGGTGAGCCTTCGTGGTGTTGGTGTGCCTTCGTGGTAACATCCACCTCTCTAACGGTGACTAGCTTCCCTCCAAGGAAGTGAACATCGGCATACATCCTCATCTCCCGGAGTTGCGGTTATTCCTAACCCTAACTCTCTACTTGTGGTTACTTGTCTTGTAGCACTTACTTACATCATATCCTGCTTGCTTATTTATATGCTTGTGCTACTTGCTTAGTACTTAGTACTTACTAGCAATTGTTAGGCTCACCTTCATATTTTGCATTATTACCTAAAATTGCTAAGTAATAAATAAAATGTGTAATTGTACCTATTCACCCCCCCCCCTCTAGGTCCATCTCGATCCTTTCAGCGGTTTCCACCCCTCCCTCTCAACCGCACCAGTGCACGCTTGCCGCGGAGGACTTCCCAGGAGGTCACCCATCCTAGTACTACTCTCGCCCAAGCACGCTTAACTTAGGAGTTCTGATAGGATCCGGTGCTTTATTGCTGGTATGATCACATCCGACATGTTATCCCCGTCTTCGTCCCTTATCCTTGCCCCTCCCAGCTCCACTACAAAGACGATTGTACATTGCTTTGGCCTCTCCCTCTCAACTACGGAGACGAGTTTAACGCGATTTCCACCCCTCCCTCTCAACCACACCAGTGCACGCTTGCCGCGCCACAACACCGCCGCTAGACTCGTGAATCGTGAGCACCCAGCTATAACTTACCGCACTCGTGCAAAATAATAAAACACGGTAAATATATTACTTACACGTGCGTTTTGTTTTGCAAGCGACACAAAAAAAATAAAAAGGGAATGCAACACGAGGACTTCCCAGGAGGTCAACCATCCTAGTACTACTCTCGCCCAAGCACGCTTAACTTCGGAGTTCTGATGGGATCCGGTGCTTTAGTGCTGGTATGATCGCATGCGACATGTTACCCTCGTCTTCGTCCCTTATCCTTGCCCCTCCCAGCTCCACTACAAAGACGATTGTACATTGCTTTGGCCGCTCCCTCTCAACTACGGAGATGAGTTTAACGTGGTTTCCACCCGTCCCTCTCAACCGCACCAGTGCACGCTTGCCGCGCCACAACGCCGCCGCTAGACTCGTGAATCGTGAGCACCCAGCTATAACTTACCGCACTCGTGCAAAATAATAAAACACGGTAAATATATTAGTTTCACGTGCGTTTTGTTTTGCAAGCGGTGCAAAAAAAATTAAAAAGGGAATGCAACACGAGGACTTCCCAGGAGGTCACCCATCCTAGTACTACTCTCGCCCAAGCACGCTTAACTTCAAAGTTCTGATGGGATCCAGTGCTTTAGTGCTGGTATGATCGCATCCAACATGTTACCCCGTCTTCGTCCCTTATCCTGGCCCCTCCCAGCTCCACTACAAAGACGATTGTACATTGCTTTGGCCGCTCCCTCTCAACTACGGAGACGAGTTTAACGCGGTTTCCACCCCTCCCTCTCAACTGCACCAGTGCATGCTTGCCGCGCCACAACGCCGCCGCTAGACTCGTGAATCGAGAGCACCCAGCTATAACTTACCGCACTCGTGCAAAATAATAAAACACGGTAAATATATTACTTACACGTGCGTTTTGTTTTGCAAGCGACGCAAAAAAATTAAAAAGGGAATGCAACACGAGGACTTCCAGGAGGTCACCCATCCTTGTACTACTCTCACCCAAGCACGCTTAACTTCGGAGTTCTGATGGGATCCAGTGCTTTAGTGCTGGTATGATCGCATCCGACATGTTACCCCCGTCTTCGTCCCTTATCCTTGCCCCTCCCAGCTCCACTACAAAGACGATTGTACATTGCTTTGGCCGCTCCCTCTCAACTACGGAGACGAGTTTAACGCGGTTTCCACCCCTCCCTCTCAACCGCACCAGTGCACGCTTGCCGCGCCATAACGCCGCCGCTAGACTCGTGAGTCGTGAGCACCCAGCTATAACTTACCGCACTCGTGCAAAATAATAAAACACGGTAAATATATTACTTACACGTGCGTTTTGTTTTGCAAGCGGCGCAAAAAAATTAAAAAGGGAATGCAACATGAGGACTTCCCAGGAGGTCACCCATCCTAGTACTACTCTCGCCCAAGCACGCTTAACTTCGGAGTTCTGATGGGATCCGGTGGTTTAGTGCTGGTATGATCGCATCGGACATGTTACCCCCATCTTCGTCCCTTATCATTGCCCCTCCCAGCTCCACTACAAAGACGATTATACAATGCTTTGGCCGCTCCCTCTCAACTACGGAGACGAGTTTAACGCGGTTTCCACCCCTCCCTCTCAACCATACCAGTGCACGCTTGCCGCGCCACAACCCCGCCGCTAGACTCATGAATCGTGAGCACCCAACTATAACTTACCGCACCCGTGTAAAATAATAAAACACGGTAAATATATTACTTACACGTGCGTTTTGTTTTGCAAGCGGCGCAAAAAAATTTAAAAAGGGAATGCAACACGAGGACTTCCCAGGAGGTCATCCATCCTAGTACTACTCTCGCCCAAGCACGCTTAACTTCGGAGTTCTGATGGGATCCGGTGCTTTAGTGCTGGTATGATCGCATCCGACATGTTACCCCCGTCTTCGTCCCTTATCCTTGCCCCTCCCAGCTCCACTACAAAGACGATTGTACATTGCTTTGGCCGCTCCCTCTCAACTACAGCGACGAGTTTAACGCGGTTTCCACCCCTCCCTCTCAACCGCACCAGTGCACGCTTGCCGCGCCACAACGCCGCATCCGACATGTTACCCCCGTCTTCGTCCCTTATCCTTGCCCCTCCCAGCTCCACTACAAAGACGATTGTACATTGCTTTGGCCGCTCCCTCTCAACTACAGCGACGAGTTTAACGCGGTTTCCACCCCTCCCTCTCAACCGCACCAGTGCACGCTTGCCGCGCCACAACGCCGCCGCTAGACTCGTGAATCGTGAGCACCCAGCTATAACTTACCGCACTCGTGCAAAATAATAAATCACGGTAAATATATTACTTACACGTGCGTTTTGTTTTGCAAGCGGCGCAAAAAAAATTAAAACAGGAATGCAACACGAGGACTTCCCAGGAGGTCATCCATCCTAGTACTACTCTCGCCCAAGCACGCTTAACTTCGGAGTTCTGATGGGATCCGGTGCTTTAGTGCTGGTATGATCGCATCCGACATGTTACCCCCGTCTTCGTCCCTTATCCTTGCCCCTCCCAGCTCCACTACAAAGACGATTGTACATTGCTTTGGCCGCTCCCTCTCAACTACAGCGACGAGTTTAACGCGGTTTCCACCCCTCCCTCTCAACCGCACTTGTGCACGCTTGCCGCGCCACAACGCCGCATCCGACATGTTACCCCCGTCTTCGTCCCTTATCCTTGCCCCTCCCAGCTCCACTACAAAGACGATTGTACATTGCTTTGGCCGCTCCCTCTCAACTACAGCGACGAGTTTAACGCGGTTTCCACCCCTCCCTCTCAACCGCACCAGTGCACGCTTGCCGCGCCACGACGCCGCCGCTAGACTCATGAATCGTGAGCACCCAGCTATAACTTACCGCACTCGTGCAAAATAATAAAACACGGTAAATATATTACTTACACGTGCGTTTTGTTTTGCAAGCGGCGCAAAAAAAATTAAAACAGGAATGCAACACGAGGACTTCCCAGGAGGTCACCCATCCTAGTACTACTCTAGCCCAAGCACGCTTAACTTCGGAGTTCTGATGGGATCCGGTGCTTTAGTGCTGGTATGATCGCATCCGACATGTTACCCCCGTCTTCATCCCTTATCCTTGCCCCTCCCAGCACCACTACAAAGACGATTGTACATTGCTTTCGCCGCTCCCTCTCAACTACGGAGACGAGTTTAACGCGGTTTCCACCCCTCCCTCTCAACCGCACCAGTGCACGCTTGCCGCGCCACAACGCCGCCGCTAGACTCGTGAATCGTGAGCACCCAGCTATAACTTACCGCACTCGTGCAAAATAATAAAACAGTGCACGCTTGCCGCGCCACAACGCCGCCGCTAGACTCGTGAATCGTGAGCACCCAGCTATAACTTACCGCACTCGTGCAAAATAATAAAACACGGTAAATATATTACTTACACGTGCGTTTTGTTTTGCAAGCGGCGCAAAAAAAATTAAAACAGGAATGCAACACGAGGACTTCCCAGGAGGTCACCCATCCTAGTACTACTCTAGCCCAAGCACGCTTAACTTCGGAGTTCTGATGGGATCCAGTGCTTTAGTGCTGGTATGATCGCATCCAACATGTTACCCCCGTCTTCGTCCCTTATCCTGGCCCCTCCCAGCTCCACTACAAAGACGATTGTACATTGCTTTGGCCGCTCCCTCTCAACTACGGAGACGAGTTTAACGCGGTTTCCACCCCTCCCTCTCAACTGCACCAGTGCACGCTTGCCGCGCCACAACGCCGCCGCTAGACTCGTGAATCGAGAGCACCCAGCTATAACTTACCGCACTCGTGCAAAATAATAAAACACGGTAAATATATTACTTACACGTGCGTTTTGTTTTGCAAGCGATGCAAAAAAATTAAAAAGGGAATACAACACGAGGACTTCCAGGAGGTCACCCATCCTAGTACTACTCTCACCCAAGGACGCTTAACTTCGGAGTTCTGATGGGATCCGGTGCTTTAGTGCTGGTATGATCGCATCCGACATGTTACCCCCGTCTTCGTCCCTTATCCTTGCCCCTCCCAGCTCCACTACAAAGACGATTGTACATTGCTTTGGCCGCTCCCTCTCAACTACGGAGACGAGTTTAACGCGGTTTCCACCCCTCCCTCTCAACCGCACCAGTGCACGCTTGCCGCGCCACAACGCCGCCGCTAGACTCGTGAGTCGTGAGCACCCAGCTATAACTTACCGCACTCGTGAAAAATAATAGAACACGGTAAATATATTACTTACACGTGCGTTTTGTTTTGCAAGCGGCGCAAAAAAAATTAAAAAGGGAATGCAACATGAGGACTTCCCAGGAGGTCACCCATCCTAGTAGTACTCTCGCCCAAGCACGCTTAACTTCGGAGTTCTGATGGGATCCGGTGCTTTAGTGCTGGTATGATCGCATCGGACATGTTACCCCCGTCTTTGTCCCTTATCATTGCCCCTCCCAGCTCCACTACAAAGACGATTATACAATGCTTTGGCCGCTCCCTCTCAACTACGGAGACGAGTTTAACGCGGTTTCCACCCCTCCCTCTCAACCGCACCAGTGCACGCTTGCCGCGCCACAACCCCACCGCTAGACTCATGAATCGTGAGCACCCAGCTATAACTTACCGCACCCGTGTAAAATAATAAAACACGGTAAATATATTACTTACACATGCGTTTTGTTTTGCAAGCGGCGCAAAAAAAATTAAAACAGGAATGCAACACGAGGACTTCCCAGGAGGTCACCCATCCTAGTACTACTCTCGCCCAAGCACGCTTAACTTCGGAGTTCTGATGGGATCCGGTGCTTTAGTGCTGGTATGATCGCATCGGACATGTTACCCCCGTCTTCGTCCCTTATCATTGCCCCTCCCAACTCCACTACAAAGACGATTATACAATGCTTTGGCCGCTCCCTCTCAACTACGGAGACGAGTTTAACGCGGTTTCCACCCCTCCCTCTCAACCGCACCAGTGCACGCTTGCCGCGGCACAACCCCGCCGCTAGACTCATGAATCGTGAGCACCCAGCTATAACTTACCGCACCCGTGTAAAATAATAAAACACGGTAAATATATTACTTACATGTGCGTTTTGTTTTGCAAGCGGCGCAAAAAAAATTAAAAAGGGAATGCAACACGAGGACTTCCCAGGAGGTCATCCATCCTAGTACTACTCTCGCCCAAGCACGCTTAACTTCGGAGTTCTTATGGGATCCGGTGCTTTAGTGCTGGTATGATCGCATCCGACATGTTACCCCCGTCTTCGTCCCTTATCCTTGCCCCTCCCAGCTCCACTACAAAGACGATTGTACATTGCTTTGGCCGCTCCCTCTCAACTACAGCGACGAGTTTAACGCGGTTTCCACCCCTCCCTCTCAACCGCACCAGTGCACGCTTGCTGCGCCACAACGCCGCCGCTAGACTCGTGAATCGTGAGCACCCAGCTATAACTTACCGCACTCGTGCAAAATAATAAAACACGGTAAATATATTACTTACACGTGCGTTTTGTTTTGCAAGCGGCGCAAAAAAAATTAAAACAGGAATGCAACACGAGGACTTCCCAAGAGGTCACCCATCCTAGTACTACTCTCGCCCAAGCACGCTTAACTTTGGAGTTCTAATGGGATCCGGTGCATTAGTGCTGGTATGATCGCATCCGACATGTTACCCCCGTCTTCGTCCCTTATCCTTGCCCCTCCCAGCACCACTACAAAGACGATTGTACATTGCTTTGGCCGCTCCCTCTCAACTACGGAGACGAGTTTAACGCGGTTTCCACCCCTCCCTCTCAACCGCACCAGTGCACGCTTGCCGCGCCACAACGTCGCCGCTAGACTCGTGAATCGTGAACACCCAGCTATAACTTACCGCACTCGTGCAAAATAATAAAACACGGTAAATATATTACTTACATGTGTGTCTTGTTTTGCAAGCGACGCAAAAAAATTAAAAAGGGAATGCAACACGAGGACTTCTAGGAGGTCACCCATCCTAGTACTACTCTCACCCAAGCATGCTTAACTTCGGAGTTCTGATGGGATCCGGTGCTTTAGTGCTGGTATGATCGCATCCGACATGTTACCCCCGTCTTCGTCCCTTATCCTTGCCCCTCCCAGCTCCACTATAAAGACGATTGTACATTGCATTGGCCGCTCCCTCTCAACTATGGAGACGAGTTTAACGCGGTTTCCACCCCTCCCTCTCAACCGCACCAGTGCACGCTTGCCGCGCCACAATGCCGCTGCTAGACTCGTGAGTCGTGAGCACCCAGCTATAACTTACCGCACTCGTGCAAAATAATAAAACACGGTAAATATATTACTTACACGTGCGTTTTGTTTTGCAAGCGGTGCAAAAAAATTAAAAAGGGAATGCAGCACGAGGACTTCCCAGGAGGTCACCCATCCTAGTACTATTCTGGCCCAAGCACGCTTAACTTCGGAGTTTTGATGGGATCCGGTGCTATAGTGCTGGTATGATCGCATCCGACATGTTACCCCCGTCTTCGTCCCTTATCCTAGCCCCTCCCAGCTCCACTACAAAGACGATTGTACATTGCTTTGGCCTCTCCCTCTCAACTACGGAGACGAGTTTAACGCGATTTCCACCCCTCCCTCTCAACCACACCAGTGCACGCTTGCCGCGCCACAACGCCGCCGCTAGACTCGTGAATCGTGAGCACCCAGCTATAACTTACCGCACTCGTGCAAAATAATAAAACACGGTAAATATATTACTTACACGTGCGTTTTGTTTTGCAAGCGACGCAAAAAAAAATAAAAAGGGAATGCAACACGAGGACTTCCCAGGAGGTCAACCATCCTAGTACTACTCTCGCCCAAGCACGCTTAACTTCGGAGTTCTGATGGGATCCGGTGCTTTAGTGCTGGTATGATCGCATGCGACATGTTACCCTCGTCTTCGTCCCTTATCCTTGCCCCTCCCAGCTCCACTACAAAGACGATTGTACATTGCTTTGGCCGCTCCCTCTCAACTACGGAGATGAGTTTAACGTGGTTTCCACCCGTCCCTCTCAACCGCACCAGTGCACGCTTGCCGCGCCACAACGCCGCCGCTAGACTCGTGAATCGTGAGCACCCAGCTATAACTTACCGCACTCGTGCAAAATAATAAAACACGGTAAATATATTAGTTTCACGTGCGTTTTGTTTTGCAAGCGGTGCAAAAAAAATTAAAAAGGGAATGCAACACGAGGACTTCCCAGGAGGTCACCCATCCTAGTACGACTCTCGCCCAAGCACGCTTAACTTCGAAGTTCTGATGGGATCCAGTGCTTTAGTGCTGGTATGATCGCATCCAACATGTTACCCCGTCTTCGTCCCTTATCCTGGCCCCTCCCAGCTCCACTACAAAGACGATTGTACATTGCTTTGGCCGCTCCCTCTCAACTACGGAGACGAGTTTAACGCGGTTTCCACCCCTCCCTCTCAACTGCACCAGTGCACGCTTGCCGCGCCACAACGCCGCCGCTAGACTCGTGAATCGAGAGCACCCAGCTATAACTTACCGCGCTCGTGCAAAATAATAAAACACGGTAAATATATTACTTACACGTGCGTTTTGTTTTGCAAGCGACGCAAAAAAATTAAAAAGGGAATGCAACACGAGGACTTCCAGGTGGTCACCCATCCTAGTACTACTCTCACCCAAGCACGCTTAACTTCGGAGTTCTGATGGGATCCAGTGCTTTAGTGCTGGTATGATCGCATCCGACATGTTACCCCCGTCTTCGTCCCTTATCCTTGCCCCTCCCAGCTCCACTACAAAGACGATTGTACATTGCTTTGGCCGCTCCCTCTCAACTACGGAGACGAGTTTAACGCGGTTTCCACCCCTCCCTCTCAACCGCACCAGTGCACGCTTGTCGCGCCATAACGCCGCCGCTAGACTCGTGAGTCGTGAGCACCCAGCTATAACTTACCGCACTCGTGCAAAATAATAAAACACGGTAAATATATTACTTACACGTGCGTTTTGTTTTGCAAGCGGCGCAAAAAAAATTAAAAAGGGAATGCAACATGAGGACTTCCCAGGAGGTCACCCATCCTAGTACTACTCTCGCCCATGCACGCTTAACTTCGGAGTTCTGATGGGATCCGGTGGTTTAGTGCTGGTATGATCGCATCGGACATGTTACCCCCATCTTCGTCCCTTATCATTGCCCCTCCCAGCTCCACTACAAAGACGATTATACAATGCTTTGGCCGCTCCCTCTCAACTACGGAGACGAGTTTAACGCGGTTTCCACCCCTCCCTCTCAACCGCACCAGTGCACGCTTGCCGCGCCACAACCCCGCCGCTAGACTCATGAATCGTGAGCACCCAGCTATAACTTACCGCACCCGTGTAAAATTATAAAACACGGTAAATATATTACTTACACGTGCGTTTTGTTTTGCAAGCGGCGCAAAAAAATTTAAAAAGGGAATGCAACACGAGGACTTCCCAGGAGGTCATCCATCCTAGTACTACTCTCGCCCAAGCACGCTTAACTTCGGAGTTCTGATGGGATCCGGTGCTTTAGTGCTGGTATGATCGCATCCGACATGTTACCCCCGTCTTCGTCCCTTATCCTTGCCCCTCCCAGCTCCACTACAAAGACGATTGTACATTGCTTTGGCCGCTCCCTCTCAACTACAGCGACGAGTTTAACGCGGTTTCCACCCCTCCCTCTCAACCGCACCAGTGCACGCTTGCCGCGCCACAACGCCGCATCCGACATGTTACCCCCGTCTTCGTCCCTTATCCTTGCCCCTCCCAGCTCCACTACAAAGACGATTGTACATTGCTTTGGCCGCTCCCTCTCAACTACAGCGACGAGTTTAACGCGGTTTCCACCCCTCCCTCTCAACCGCACCAGTGCACGCTTGCCGCGCCACAACGCCGCCGCTAGACTCGTGAATCGTGAGCACCCAGCTATAACTTACCGCACTCGTGCAAAATAATAAAACACGGTAAATATATTACTTACACGTGCGTTTTGTTTTACAAGCGGCGCAAAAAAATTAAAACAGGAATGCAACACGAGGACTTCCCAGGAGGTCATCCATCCTAGTACTACTCTCGCCCAAGCACGCTTAACTTCGGAGTTCTGATGGGATCCGGTGCTTTAGTGCTGGTATGATCGCATCCGACATGTTACCCCCGTCTTCGTCCCTTATCCTTGCCCCTCCCAGCTCCACTACAAAGACGATTGTACATTGCTTTGGCCGCTCCCTCTCAACTACAGCGACGAGTTTAACGCGGTTTCCACCCCTCCCTCTCAACCGCACTTGTGCACGCTTGCCGCGCCACAACGCCGCATCCGACATGTTACCCCCGTCTTCGTCCCTTATCCTTGCCCCTCCCAGCTCCACTACAAAGACGATTGTACATTGCTTTGGCCGCTCCCTCTCAACTACAGCGACGAGTTTAACGCGGTTTCCACCCCTCCCTCTCAACCGCACCAGTGCACGCTTGCCGCGCCACGACGCCGCCGCTAGACTCGTGAATCGTGAGCACCCAGCTATAACTTACCGCACTCGTGCAAAATAATAAAACACGGTAAATATATTACTTACACGTGCGTTTTGTTTTGCAAGCGGCGCAAAAAAAATTAAAACAGGAATGCAACACGAGGACTTCCCAGGAGGTCACCCATCCTAGTACTACTCTAGCCCAAGCACGCTTAACTTCGGAGTTCTGATGGGATCCGGTGCTTTAGTGCTGGTATGATCGCATCCGACATGTTACCCCCGTCTTCGTCCCTTATCCTTGCCCCTCCCAGCACCACTACAAAGACGATTGTACATTGCTTTGGCCGCTCCCTCTCAACTACGGAGACGAGTTTAACGCGGTTTCCACCCCTCCCTCTCAACCGCACCAGTGCACGCTTGCCGCGCCACAACGCCGCCGCTAGACTCGTGAATCGTGAGCACCCAGCTATAACTTACCGCACTCGTGCAAAATAATAAAACACGGTAAATATATTACTTACACGTGCGTTTTGTTTTGCAAGCGGCGCAAAAAAAATTAAAACAAGAATGCAACACGAGGACTTCCCAGGAGGTCACCCATCCTAGTACTACTCTAGCCCAAGCACGCTTAACTTCGGAGTTCTGATGGGATCCAGTGCTTTAGTGCTGGTATGATCGCATCCAACATGTTACCCCCGTCTTCGTCCCTTATCCTGGCCCCTCCCAGCTCCACTACAAAGACGATTGTACATTGCTTTGGCCGCTCCCTCTCAACTACGGAGACGAGTTTAACGCGGTTTCCACCCCTCCCTCTCAACTGCACCAGTGCACGCTTGCCGCGCCACAACGCCGCCGCTAGACTCGTGAATCGAGAGCACCCAGCTATAACTTACCGCACTCGTGCAAAATAATAAAACACGGTAAATATATTACTTACACGTGCGTTTTGTTTTGCAAGCGATGCAAAAAAATTAAAAAGGGAATGCAACACGAGGACTTCCAGGAGGTCACCCATCCTAGTACTACTCTCACCCAAACACGATTAACTTCGGAGTTCTGATGGGATCCGGTGCTTTAGTGCTGGTATGATCGCATCCGACATGTTACCCCCGTCTTCGTCCCTTATCCTTGCCCCTCCCAGCTCCACTACAAAGACGATTGTACATTGCTTTGGCCGCTCCCTCTCAACTACGGAGACGAGTTTAACGCGGTTTCCACCCCTCCCTCTCAACCGCACCAGTGCACGCTTGCCGCGCCACAACGCCGCCGCTAGACTCGTGAGTCGTGAGCACCCAGCTATAACTTACCGCACTCGTGAAAAATAATAGAACACGGTAAATATATTACTTACACGTGCGTTTTGTTTTGCAAGCGGCGCAAAAAAAATTAAAAAGGGAATGCAACATGAGGACTTCCCAGGAGGTCACCCATCCTAGTACTACTCTCGCCCAAGCACGCTTAACTTCGGAGTTCTGATCGGATCCGGTGCTTTAGTGCTGGTATGATCGCATCGGACATGTTACCCCCGTCTTTGTCCCTTATCATTGCCCCTCCCAGCTCCACTACAACAACTACGGAGACGAGTTTAACGCGGTTTCCACCCCTCCCTCTCAACCGCACCAGTGCACGCTTGCCGCGCCACAACCCCACCGCTAGACTCATGAATCGTGAGCACCCAGCTATAACTTACCGCACCCGTGTAAAATAATAAAACACGGTAAATATATTACTTACATGTGCGTTTTGTTTTGCAAGCGGCGCAAAAAAAATTAAAAAGGGAATGCAACACGAGGACTTCCCAGGAGGTCATCCATCCTAGTACTACTCTCGCCCAAGCACGCTTAACTTCGGAGTTCTTATGGGATCCGGTGCTTTAGTGCTGGTATGATCGCATCCGACATGTTACCCCCGTCTTCGTCCCTTATCATTGCCCCTCCCAGCTCCACTACAAAGACGATTGTACATTGCTTTGGCCGCTCCCTCTCAACTACGGAGACGAGTTTAACGCGGTTTCCACCCCTCCCTGTCAACCGCACCAGTGCACGCTTGCCGCGCCACAACGCCGCCGCTAGACTCGTGAATTGTGAGCACCCAGCTATAAATTACCGCACTCGTGCAAAATAATAAAACACGGTAAATATATTACTTACACGTGCGTTTTGTTTTGCAAGCGGCACAAAAAAAATTAAAAAGGGAATGCAACACGAGGACTTCCCAGGAGGTCACCCATCCTAGTACTACTGTCGCCCAAGCACGCTTAACTTCGGAGTTCTGATGGGATCCGGCGCTTTAGTGCTGGTATGATCGCATCTGACATGTTACCCCCGTCTTCGTCCCTTGTCCTTGCCCCTCGCAGCTCCACTACAAAGACGATTGTACATTGCTTTGGCCGCTCCCTCTCAACTACGGAGACGAGTTGAACGCGGTTTCCACCCCTTCCTCTCAACCGCACCAGTGCACGCTTGCCGCGCCACAACGCCGCCGCTAGACTCGTGAATCGTGAGCACCCAGCTATAACTTACCGCACTCGTGCAAAATAATAAAACACGGTAAATATATTACTTACACGTGCGTTATGTTTTGCAAGTGGCGCAAAAAAAAATAAAAAGGGAATGCAACACGAGAACTTCCCAGGAGGTCACCCATCCTAGTACTACTAGTACTACTCTCGCCCAAGCATGCTTAACTTCAGAGTTCTGATGGGATCCGGTGCTTTAGTGCTGGTATGATCGCATCCGACATGTTACCCCCGTCTTCGTCCCTTATCCTTGCCCCTCCCAGCTCCACTACAAAGACGATTGTACATTGCTTTGGCCGCTCCCTCTCAACTACGGAGACGAGTTTAACGCGGTTTCCACCCCTCCCTCTCAACCGCACCAGTGCACGCTTGCCGCGCCACAACGCCGCCGCTAGAATCGTGAATCGTGAGCACCCAGCTATAACTTACCGCACTCGTGCAAAATAATAAAACACGGTAAATATATTACTTACACGTGCGTTTTGTTTTGCAAGCGGCGCAAAAAAAATTAAAAAGGGAATGCACCACGAGGACTTCCCAGGAGGTCACCCATCCTAGTACTACTCTCTCCCAAGCATGCTTAACTTCAGAGTTCTGATGGGATCCGGTGCTTCAGTGCTGGTACGATCGCATCCGACATGATACCCCCGTCTTCGTCCCTTATCCTTGCCCCTCCCAGCTCCACTACAAAGACGATTGTACATTGCTTTGGCCGCTCCCTCTCAACTACGGAGACGAGTTTAACGCGGTTTTCCACCCCTCCCTCTCAACCGCACCAGTGCACGCTTGCCGCGCCACAACGCCGCCGCTAGAATCGTGAATCGTGAGCACCCAGCTATAGCTTACCGCACTCGTGCAAAATAATAAAACACGGTAAATATATTACTTACACGTGCATTTTGTTTTGCATGCGGCGCAAAAAAAATTAAAAAGGGAATGCAACACGAGGACTTCCCAGGAGGTCACCCATCCTAGTACTACTCTCGCCCAAGCATGCTTAACTTCGGAGTTCTGATGGGATCCGGTGCTTTAGTGCTGGTATGATCGCATCCAACATGATACCCCCGTCTTCGTCCCTTATCCTTGCCCCACCCAGCTCCACTACAAAGACAATTGTACATTGCTTTGGCCGCTCCCTCTCAACTACGGAGACGAGTTTAACGCGGTTTTCCACCCCTCCCTCTCAACCGCACCAGTGCACGCTTGCCGCGCCACAACGCCGCCGCTAGATTCGTCAATTGTGAGCACCCTGCTATAACTTACCGCACTCGTGCAAAATAATAAAACACGGTAAATATATTACTTACACGTGCGTTTCGTTTTGCAAGCGGCGCAAAAAAAATTAAAAAGGGAATGCAACACGAGGACTTCCCAGGAGGTCACCCATCCTAGTACTACTCTCCCCCAAGCACGCTTAACTTCGAAGTTCTAATGGGATCCGATGCTTTAGTGCTGGTATGATCGCATCCGACATGTTTCCCCCGTCTTCATCCCTCGTCCTTGCCCCACGCAGCTCCACTACAAAGACGATTGTACATTGCTTTGGCCGCTCCCTCTCAACTACGAATACGAGTTTAACGCGGTTTCCACCCCTCCCTCTCAACCGCACCAGTGCACGCTTGCCGCGCCACAACGCCGCCGCTAGATTCGTGAATCGTGAGCACCCAGCTATAACTTACCGCACTCGTGCAAAATAATAAAACACGGTAAATATATTACTTACACGTGTGTTTTGTTTTGCAAGCGGCGCAAAAAAATTTAAAAAGGGAATGCGACACGAGGACTTCCCAGGAGGTCACCCATCCTAGTACTATTCTCGCCCAAGCACGCTTAACTTCGGTGTTCTGATGGGATCCGGTGCTTTAGTGCTGGTATGATCGCATCCGACATGTTACCCCTGTCTTCGTCCCTTGTCCTTGCCCCTCGCAGCTCCACTACAAAGACGATCGTACATTGCTTTGGCCGCTCCCTCTCAACTACGGAGACGAGTTGAACGCGGTTTCCACCCCTTCCTCTCAACCGCACCAGTGCACGCTTGCCACGCCATAACGCCGCCGATAGACTCGTGAATCGTGAGCAACCATCTATAACTTAGCGCACTCGTGCAAAATAATAAAACACGGTAAATATATTACTTACACGTGCGTTTTGTTTTGCAAGCGGCGCAAAAAAATTAAAAAGGGAAAGCAACACGAGGAGTTCCCAGGAGGTCACCCATCCTAGTACTACTCTCGCCCAAGCATGCTTAACTTCAGAGTTCTGATGGGATCCAGTGCTTTAGTGCTGGTATGATCGCATCCGACATGTTACCCCCGTCTTCGTCCCTTATCCTTGCCCCTCCCAGCTCCACTACAAAGACGATTGTACATTGCTTTGGCCGCTCCCTCTCAACTATGGAGACGAGTTTAACGCGGTTTCCACCCCTCCCTCTCAACCGCACCAGTGCACGCTTGCCGCGCCACAACGCCGCCGCTAGAACCGTGAATCGTGAGCACCCAGCTATAACTTACCGCACTCCTGCAAAATAATAAAACACGGTAAATATATTACTTACACGTGCGTTTTGTTTTGCAAGCGGCGCAAAAAAAATTAAAAAGGGAATGCAACACCAGGACTTCCCAGGAGGTCACCCATCCTAGTACTACTCTCTCCCAAGCATGCTTAACTTCAGAGTTCTGATGGGATCCGGTGCTTTAGTGCTGGTACGATCGCATCCGACATGTTACCCCCGTCTTCGTCCCTTATCCTTGCCCCTCCCAGCTCCACTACAAAGACGATTGTACATTGCTTTGGCCGCTCCCTCTCAACTACGGAGACGAGTTTAACGCGGTTTCCACCCCTCCCTCTCAACCGCACAAGTGCACGCTTGCCGCGCCACAACGCCGCCGCTAGATTCGTGAATCGTGAGCACCCAACTATAACTTACCGCACTCGTGCAAAATAATAAAACACGGTAAATATATTACTTACGCGTGCATTTTGTTTTGCAAGCGGCGCAAAGAAAATTAAAAGGGGAATGCAACACGAGGACTTCCCAGGAGGTCACCCATCCTAGTACTATTCTCGCCCAAGCACGCTTAACTTCGGAGTTCTGATGGGATCCGGTGCTTTAGTGCTGGTATGATCGCATCCGACATGTTACCCCCGTCTTCGTCCCTTGTCCTTGCCCCTCGCAGCTCCACTACAAAGACGATTGTACATTGCTTTGGCCGCTCCCTCTCAACTACGGAGACGAGTTGAACGCGGTTTCCACCCCTTCCTCTCAACCGCACCAGTGCACGCTTGCCACGCCACAACGCTGCCGATAGACTCGTGAATCGTGAGCACCCAGCTATAACTTACCGCACTCGTGCAAAATAATAAAACACGGTAAATATATTACTTACACGTGCGTTTTGTTTTGCAAGCGACGCAAAAAAATTAAAAAGGGAATGCAACACGAGGAGTTCCGAGGAGGTCACCCATCCTAGTACTACTCTCGCCCAAGCATGCTTAACTTCAGAGTTCTGATGGGATCCGGTGCTTTAGTGCTGGTATGATCGCATCCGACATGTTACCCCCGTCTTCGTCCCTTATCCTTGCCCCTCCCAGCTCCACTACAAAGACGATTGTACATTGCTTTGGCCGCTCCCTCTCAACTACGGAGACGAGTTTAACGCGGTTTCCACCCCTCCCTCTCAACCGCACCAGTGCACGCTTGCCGCGCCACAACGCCGCCGCTAGAACCGTGAATCGTGAGCACCCAGCTATAACTTACCGCACTCCTGCAAAATAATAAAACACGGTAAATATATTACTTACTCGTGCGTTTTGTTTTGCAAGCGGCGCAAAAAAAATTAAAAAGGGAATGCAACACCAGGACTTCCCAGGAGGTCACCCATCCTAGTACTACTCTCTCCCAAGCATGCTTAACTTCAGAGTTCTGATGGGATCTGGTGCTTTAGTGCTGGTACGATCGCATCCGACATGTTACCCCCGTCTTCGTCCCTTATCCTTGCCCCTCCCAGCTCCACTACAAAGACGATTGTACATTGCTTTGGCCGCTCCCTCTCAACTACGGAGACGAGTTTAATGCGGTTTCCACCCCTCCCTCTCAACCGCACAAGTGCACGCTTGCCGCGCCACAACGTCGCCGCTAGACTCGTGAATTGTGAGCACCCAGCTATAACTTACCGCACTCGTGCAAAATAATAAAACACGGTAAATATATTACTTACACGTGCGTTTTGTTTTGCAAGCGGCGCAAAAAAAATTAAAAAGGGAATGCACCACGAGGACTTCCCAGGAGGTCACCCATCCTAATACTACTCTCGCCCAAGCACGCTTAACTTCGGAGTTCTCATGGGATCCAATGCTTTAGTGCTAGTATGATCGCATCCGACATGTTACCCCCGTCTTCGTCCCTTGTCCTTGCCCCTCGCAGCTCCACTACAAAGACGATTGTACATTGCTTTGGCCGCTCCCTCTCAACTACGGAGACGAGTTTAACGCGGTTTCCACCCCTCCCTCTCAACTGCACCAGTGCACGCTTGGCGCGCCACAACGCCGCCGCTAGATTCGTGAATCGTGAGCACCCAGCTATAACTTACCGCACTCGTGCAAAATAATAAAACACGGTAAATATATTACTTACACGTGCGTTTTGTTTTGCAAGCGGCACAAAAAAAATTAAAAAGGGAATGCAACACGAGGACTTCCTAGGAGGTCACCCATCCTAGTACTACTCTCGCCCAAGCATGCTTAACTTCAGAGTTCTGATGGGATCCGGTGCTTTAGTGCTGGTATGATCGCATCTGACATGTTACCCCCGTCTTCGTCCCTTATCCTTGCCCCTCCCAGCTCCACTACAAAGACGATTGTACATTGCTTTGGCCGCTCCCTCTCAACTACGGAGACGAGTTTAACGCGGTTTCCACCCCTCCCTCTCAACCGCACCAGTGCACGCTTGCCGCGCCACAACGCCGCCGCTAGATTTGTGAATCGTGAGCACCCAGCTACAACTTACCGCACTCGTGCAAAATAATAAAAGACGGTAAATATATTACTTACACGTGCATTTTGTTTTGCAAGCGGTGCAAAAAAAATTAAAAAGGGAATGCAACACGAGGACTTCCCAGGAGATCACCCATCCAAGTACTACTCTCGCCCAAGCACGCTTAACTTCGGAGTTCTGATGAGATCTGGTGCTTTAGTGCTGGTATGATCGCATCCGACATGTTTCCCCCGTCTTCGTCCCTTGTCCTTGCCCCTCCCAGCTCCACTACAAAGACGATTGTACATTGCTTTGGCCGCTCCCTCTCAACTACGGAGACGAGTTTAATGCGGTTTCCACCCCTCCCTCTCAACCGCACCAGTGCACGCTTGGCGCGCCACAACGCCGCCGCTAGAACCGTGAATCGTGAGCACCCAGCTATAACTTACCGCACTCGTGCAAAATAATAAAACACGGTAAATATATTACTTACACGTGCGTTTTGTTTTGCAAGCGGCGCAAAAAAATTAAAAAGGGAATGCAACACGAGGACTTCCCAAGAGGTCACCCATCCTAGTACTACTCTCGCCCAAGCACGCTTAACTTCGGAGTTTTGATGGGATCCGGTGCTTTAGTGCTGGTATGATCGCATCCGACATGTTACCCCCGTCTTCGTCCCTTATCCTTGCCCCTCGCAGCTCCACTACAAAGACGATTGTACATTGCTTTGGCCGCTCCCTCTCAACTACGGAGACGAGTTTAACGCGGTTTCCACCCCTCCCTCTCAACCGCACCAGTGCAAGCTTGCCGCGCCACAACGCCGCCGCTAGACTCGTGAATCGTGAGCAACCAGCTATAACTTACCGCACTCGTGCAAAATAATAAAACACGATAAATATATTACTTACATGTGCGTTTTATTTTAAAAGCGGCGCAAAAAAAATTAAAAAGGGAATGCAACACGAGGACTTCCTAGGAGGTCACCCATCCTAGTACTACTCTTGCCCAAGCACGCTTAACTTCAGAGTTCTGATGGGATCCGGTGCTTTAGTGCTGGTATGATCGCATCCGACATGTTACCCCCGTCTTCGTCCCTTATCCTTGCCCCTCCCAGCTCTACTACAAAGACGATTGTACATTGCTTTGGCCGCTCCCTCTCAACTACGGACACGAGTTTAACGCGGTTTCCACCCCTTCCTCTCAACCGCACCAGTGCACGCTTGCCACGCCACAACGCTGCCGATAGACTCGTGAATCGTGAGCACCCAGCTATAACTTACCGCACTCGTGCAAAATAATAAAACACGGTAAATATATTACTTACACGTGCGTTTTGTTTTGCAAGCGGCGCAAAAAAATTAAAAAGGGAATGCAACACGAGGAGTTCCCAGGAGGTCACCCATCCTAGTACTACTCTCGCCCAAGCATGCTTAACTTCAGAGTTCTGATGGGATCCGGTGCTTTAGTGCTGGTATGATCGCATCCGACATGTTACCCCCGTCTTCGTCCCTTATCCTTGCCCCTCCCAGCTCCACTACAAAGACGATTGTACATTGCTTTGGCCGCTCCCTCTCAACTACAGAGACGAGTTTAACGCGGTTTCCACCCCTCCCTCTCAACCGCACCAGTGCACGCTTGCCGCGCCACAACGCCGCCGCTAGAACCGTGAATCGTGAGCACCCAGCTATAACTTACCGCACTCCTACAAAATAATAAAACACGGTAAATATATTACTTACACGTGCGTTTTGTTTTGCAAGCGGCGCAAAAAAATTAAAAAGGGAATGCAACACCAGGACTTCCCAGGAGGTCACCCATCCTAGTACTACTCTCTCCCAAGCATGCTTAACTTCAAAGTTCTGATGGGATCTGGTGCTTTAGTGCTGGTACGATCGCATCCGACATGTTACCCCCATCTTCGTCCCTTATCCTTGCCCCTCCCAGCTCCACTACAAAGACGATTGTACATTGCTTTGGCCGCTCCCTCTCAACTACGGAGATGAGTTTAACGCGGTTTTCACCCCTCCCTCTCAACCGCACAAGTGCACGCTTGCCGCGCCACAACGTCGCCGCTAGACTCGTGAATGGTGAGCACCCAGCTATAACTTACCGCACTCGTGCAAAATAATAAAACACGGTAAATATATTACTTACACGTGCGTTTTGTTTTGCAAGCGGCGCAAAAAAAATTAAAAAGGGAATGCAACACGAGGACTTCCCAGGAGGTCACCCATCCTAGTACTACTCTCGCCCAAGCACGCTTAACTTCAGAGTTCTCATGCGATCCGATGCTTTAGTGCTAGTATGATCGCATCCGACATGTTACCCCCGTCTTCGTCCCTTGTCCTTGCCCCTCGCAGCTCCACTACAAAGACGATTGTACATTGCTTTGGCCGCTCCCTCTCAACTACGGAGACGAGTTTAACGCGGTTTCCACCCCTCCCTCTCAACCGCATCAGTGCACGCTTGGCGCGCCACAACGCCGCCGCTAGATTCGTGAATTGTGAGCACCCAGCTATAACTTACCGCACTCGTGCCAAATAATAAAACACAGTAAATATATTACTTACATGTGCGTTTTGTTTTGCAAGCGGCGCAAAAAAAATTAAAAAGGGAATGCAACACGAGGACTTCCCAGGAGGACACCCATCCTAGTACTACTCTCGCCCAAGCACGCTTAACTTCAGAGTTCTGATGGGATCCGGTGGTTTAGTGCTGGTATGATCGCATCCAACATGTTACCCCCGTCTACGTCCCTTATCCTTGCCCCTCCCAGCTCCACTACAAAGACGATTGTACATTGCTTTGGCCGCTCCCTCTCAACTACGGAGACGAGTTTAACGCGGTTTCCACCCCTCCCTCTCAACCGCACTAGTGCACGCTTGCCGCGCCACAACGCCGCCGCTAGACTCGTGAATCGTGAGCACCCAGCTATAACTTACCGCACTTGTGCAAAATAATAGAACACGGTAAATATAATACTTACACGTGCATTTTGTTTTGCAAGCGGCGCAAAAAAATTTAGAAAGGGAATGCAACACGAGGACTTCCCAGGAGGACACCCATCCTAGTACTACTCTCGCCCAAGCACGCTTAACTTCGGAGTTCTGATGGGATCCAGTGCTTTAGTGCTGGTATGATCGCATCCGACATGTTACCCCCGTCTTCGTCCCTTATCCTTGCCTCTCCCAACTCCACTACAAAGACGATTGTACATTGCTTTGGCCGCTCCCTCTCAACTACGGAGACGAGTTTAACGCGGTTTCCACCCCTCCCTCTCAACCGCACCAGTGCACGCTTGCCGCGCCACAACGCCGCCGCTAGATTCGTGAATCGTGAGCACCCAGCTATAACTTACCGCACTCGTGCAAAATAATAAAACACGGTAAATATATTACTTACACGTGTGTTTTGTTTTGCAAGCGGCGCAAAAAAATTAAAAAAGGGAATGCAACACGAGGACTTCCCAGGAGGACACCCATCCTAGTACTACTCTCACCCAAGCACGCTTAACTTCAGAGTTCTGATAGGATCCGGTGGTTTAGTGCTGGTATGATCGCATCCAACATGTTACCCCCGTCTACGTCCCTTATCCTTGCCCCTCCCAGCTCCACTACAAAGACGATTGTACATTGCTTTGGCCGCTCCCTCTCAACTACGGAGACGAGTTTAACGCGGTTTCCACCCCTCCCTCTCAACCGCACTAGTGCACGCTTGCCGCGCCACAACGCCGCAGCTAGACTCGTGAATCGTGAGCACCCAGCTATAACTTACCGCACTTGTGCAAAATAATAGAACACGGTAAATATAATACTTACACGTGCATTTTGTTTTGCAAGCGGCGCAAAAAAATTTAGAAAGGGAATGCAACACGAGGACTTCCCAGGAGGACACCCATCCTAGTACTACTCTCGCCCAAGCACGCTTAACTTCGGAGTTCTGATGGGATCCAGTGCTTTAGTGCTGGTATGATCGCATCCGACATGTTACCCCCGTCTTCGTCCCTTATCCTTGCCTCTCCCAACTCCACTACAAAGATGATTGTACATTGCTTTGGCCGCTCCCTATCAACTACGGAGACGAGTTTAACGCGGTTTCCACCCCTCCCTCTCAACCGCACCAGTGCACGCTTGCCGCGCCACAACGCCGCCGCTAGATTCGTGAATCGTGAGCACCCAGCTATAACTTACCGCACTCGTGCAAAATAATAAAACACGGTAAATATATTACGTGCGTTTTGTTTTGCAAGCGGCGTAAAAAAAATTAAAAAGGGAATGCAACACGAGGACTTCCCAGGAGGACACCCATCCTAGTACTACTCTCACCCAAGCACGCTTAACTTCAGAGTTCTGATAGGATCCGGTGGTTTAGTGTTGGTATGATTGCATCCAACATGTTACCCCCGTCTACGTCCCTTATCCTTGCCCCTCCCAGCTCCACTACAAAGACGATTGTACATTGCTTTGGCCGCTCCCTCTCAACTACGGAGACGAGTTTAACGCGGTGTCCACCCCTCCCTCTCAACCGCACTAGTGCACGCTTGCCGCGCCACAACGCCGCCGCTAGACTCGTGAATCGTGAGCACCCAGCTATAACTTACCACACTTGTGCAAAATAATAAAACACGGTAAATATAATACTTACACGTGCATTTTGTTTTGCAAGCGGCGCAAAAAAATTTAGAAAGGGAATGCAACACGAGGACTTCCCAGGAGGACACCCATCCTAGTACTACTCTCGCCCAAGCACGCTTAACTTCGGAGTTCATATGGGATCCAGCGCTTTAGTGCTGGTATGATCGCATCCGACATGTTACCCCCGTCTTCGTCCCTTATCCTTGCCCCTCCCAACTCGACTACAAAGACGATTGTACATTGCTTTGGCCGCTCCCTCTCAACTACGGAGACGAGTTTAACGCGGTTTCCACCCCTCCCTCTCAACCGCACTAGTGCACACTTGCCGCGCCACAACGCCGCCACTAGACTCGTGAATCGTGAGCACCCAGCTATAACTTACCGCACTTGTGCAAAATAATAAAACACGGTAAATATAATACTTACACGTGCATTTTGTTTTGCAAGCGGCGCAAAAAAATTTAGAAAGGGAATGCAACACGAGGACTTCCCAGGAGGACACCCATCCTAGTACTACTCTCGCCCAAGCACGCTTAACTTCGGAGTTCTGATGGGATCCAGTGCTTTAGTGCTGGTATGATCGCATCCGACATGTTACCCCCGTCTTCGTCCCTTATCCTTGCCCCTCCCAACTCCACTACAAAGACGATTGTACATTGCTTTGGCCGCTCCCTCTCAACTACGGAGACGAGTTTAACGCGGTTTCCACCCCTCCCTCTAAACCTCACCAGTGCACGCTTGCCGCGTCACAACGCCGCCGCTAGACTCGTGAATCGCGAGCACCCAGCTATAACTTACCGCACTCGTGCAAAATAATAAAACACGGTAAATATATTACTTACACGTGCGTTCTGTTTTGCAAGCGGCGCAAAAAAATTTAGAAAGGGAATGCAACATGAGGACTTCCCAGGAGGACACCCATCCTAGTACTACTCTCGCACAAGCACGCTTAACTTTAGAGTTCTGATGGGATCCGGTGGTTTAGTGCTGGTATGATCGCATCCAACATGTTACCCCCGTCTACGTCCCTTATCCTTCCCCCTCCCAGCTCCACTACAAAGACGATTGTACATTGCTTTGGCCGCTCCCTCTCAACTACGGAGACGAGTTTAACGCGGTTTCCACCCCTCCCTCTCAACCGCACTAGTGCACGCTTGCCGCGCCACAACGCCGCCGCTAGGCTCGTGAATCGTGAGCACCCAGCTATAACTTACCGCACTTGTGCAAAATAATAAAACACAGTAAATATAATACTTACAGGTGCATTTTGTTTGCAAGCGGCGCAAAAAAATTTAGAAAGGGAATGCAACACGAGGACTTCCCAGGAGGACACCCATCCTAGTACTACTCTCGCCCAAGCACGCTTAACTTCAGAGTTTTGATGGGATCCGGTGGTTTAGTGCTGGTATGATCGTATCCAACATGTTACCCCCTTCTACGTCCCTTATCCTTGCCCCTCCCAGCTCCACTACAAAGACGATTGTACATTGCTTTGGCCGCTCCCTCTCAACTACGGAGACGAGTTTAACGCGGTTTCCACCCCTCCCTCTCAACCGCACTAGTGCACGCTTGCCGCGCCACAACGCCGCCGCTAGACTCGTGAATCGTGAGCACCCAGCTATAACTTACCGCACTTGTGCAAAATAATAAAACACAGTAAATATAATACTTACACGTGCATTTTGTTTTGCAAGCGGCGCAAAAAAATTTAGAAAGGGAATGCAACACGAGGACTTCCCAGGAGGACACCCATCCTAGTACTACTCTCGCCCAAGCACGCTTAACTTCGGAGTTCTGAAGGGATCCAGTGCTTTAGTGCTGGTATGATCGCATCCGACATGTTACCCCCGTCTTCGTCCCTTATCCTTGCCCCTCCCAACTCCACTACAAAGACGATTGTACATTGCTTTGGCCGCTCCCTCTCAACTACGGAGACGAGTTTAACGCGGTTTCCACCCCTCCCTCTCAACCGCACCAGTGCACGCTTGCCGCGTCACAACGCCGCCGCTAGACCCGTGAATCGTGAGCACCCAGCTATAACTTACCGCACTCGTGCAAAATAATAAAACACGGTAAATATATTACTTACACGTGTGTTTTGTTTTGCAAGCGGCGCAAAAAAATTTAAAAAGGGAATGCAACACGAGGACTTCCCAGGAGGTCACCCATCCTAGTACTACTCTCACCCAAGCACGCTTAACTTCGGAGTTCTGATGGGATTCGGTGCTTTAGTGCTGGTATGATCGCATCCGACATGTTACCCCCCGTCTTCATCCCTTATCCTTGCCCCTCCCAGCTTCACTACAAAGACGATTGTACATTGCTTTGGCCGCTCCCTCTCAACTACGGAGACGAGTTTAACGCGGTTTCCAACCCTCCCTCTCAACCGCACCAGTGCACGCTTGCCGCGCCACAACGCCGCCGCTAGATTCGTGAATCGTGAGCACCCAGCTATAACTTACCG
>NC_041381.1:53953311-53954363 GCF_002162155.2 Triticum dicoccoides | reverse complement strand
CCCAGGAGGTCACCCATCCTAGTACTACTCTCGCCCAAGCATGCTTAACTTCGGAGTTCTGATGGGATGCGGTGCTTTAGTGCTGGTATGATCGCATCCGACATGTTACCCCCGTCTTCGTCCCTTATCCTTTCCCCTCCCAGCTCCACTACAAAGACGATTGTACATTGCTTTGGCCGCTCCCTCTCAACTACGGAGACGAGTTTAACGCGGTTTCCACCCCTCCCTCTTAACCGCACCAGTGCACGCTTGCCGCGCCACAACGCCGCCGCTAGACTCGTGAATCGTGAGCACCCAGCTATAACTTACCGCACTCGTTCAAAATAATAAAACACGGTAATATATTACTTACACGTGCGTTTTGTTTTGCAAGCGGCGCAAAAAAAATTAAAAAGGGAATGCAACACGAGGACTTCCTAGGAGGTCACCCATCCTAGTACTACTCTCGCCCAAGCACGCTTAACTTCGGAGTTCTGATGGGATCCGGTGCTTTAGTGCTGGTATGATCGCATCCGACATGTTACCCCCCGTCTTCGTCCCTTATCCTTGCCCCTCCCAGCTTCACTACAAAGACGATTGTACATTGCTTTGGCCGCTCCCTCTCAACTACGGAGACGAGTTTAACGCGGTTTCCAACCCTCCCTCTCAACCGCACCAGTGCACGCTTGCCGCGCCACAACGCCGCCGCTAGATTCGTGAATCGTGAGCACCCAGCTATAACTTACCGCACTCGTGCAAAATAATAAAACACGGTAAATATATTACTTACACGTGCGTTTTGTTTTGCAAGCGGCGCAAAAAAAATTAAAAAGGGAATGCAACACGAGGACTTCCCAGGAGGTCACCCATCCTAGTACTACTCTCGCCCAAGCACGCTTAACTTCGGAGTTCTGATGGGATCCGGTGGTTTAGTGCTGGTATGATCGCATCCGACATGTTACCCCCGTCTACGTCCCTTATCCTTGCCCCTCCAAGCTCCACTACAAAGACGATTGTACATTGCTTTGGCCGCTCCATCTCAACTACGGAGATGAGTTTAATGCGGTTTCCAC
>NC_041381.1:53949302-53953301 GCF_002162155.2 Triticum dicoccoides | reverse complement strand
AATCGTGAGCACCCAGCTATAACTTACCGCACTCGTGCAAAATAATAAAACACGGTAAATATATTACTTACACGTGCGTTTTGTTTTGCAAAGACGATTGTACATTGCTTTGGCCGCTCCCTCTCAACTACGGAGACGAGTTTAACGCGGTTTCCACCCCTCCCTCTTAACCGCACCAGTGCACGCTTGCCGCGCCACAACGCCGCCGCTAGACTCGTGAATCGTGAGCACCCAGCTATAACTTACCGCACTCGTGCAAAATAATAAAACACGGTAAATATATTACTTACACGTGTGTTTTGTTTTGCAAGCGGCGCAAAAAAAATTAAAAAGGGAATGCAACACGAGGACTTCCCAGGAGGTCACCCATCCTAGTACTACTCTCGCCCAAGCACGCTTAACTTCGGAGTTCTGATGGGATCCGATGCTTTAGTGCTGGTATGATCGCATCCGACATGTTACCCCCCGTCTTCGTCCCTTATCCTTGCCCCTCCCAGCTTCACTACAAAGACGATTGTACATTGCTTTGGCCGCTCCCTCTCAACTACGGAGACGAGTTTAACGCGGTTTCCAACCCTCCCTCTCAACCGCACCAGTGCAAGCTTGCCGCGCCACAACGCCGCCGCTAGATTCGTGAATCGTGAGCACCCAGCTATAACTTACCGCACTCGTGCAAAATAATAAAACACGGTAAATATATTACTTACACGTGCGTTTTGTTTTGCAAGCGGCGGAAAAAAATTTAAAAAGGGAATGCAACACGAGGACTTCCCAGGAGGTCATCCATCCTAGTACTACTCTCGCCCAAGCATGCTTAACTTCGGAGTTCTGATGGGATCCGGTGGTTTAGTGCTGGTATGATCGCACCCGACATGTTACCCCCGTCTACGTCCCTTATCCTTCCCCTCCCAGCTCCACTACAAAGACGACTGTACATTGCTTTGGCCGCTCCCTCTCAACTACGGAGACGAGTTTAACGCGGTTTCCACCCCTCCCTCTCAACCGCACTAGTGCACGCTTGCCGCACCACAACGCCGCCGCTAGACTCGTGAATCGTGAGCACCCAGCTATAACTTACCGCACTTGTGCAAAATAATAAAACACGGTAAATATAATACTTACACGTGCATTTTGTTTTGCAAGCGGCGCAAAAAAAATTAAAAAGGGAATGCAACACGAGGACTTCCCAGGAGGACACCCATCCTAGTACTACTCTCGCCCAAGCACGCTTAACTTCGGAGTTCTGATGGGATCCAGTGCTTTAGTGCTGGTATGATCGCATCCGACATGTTACCCCCGTCTTCGTCCCTTATCCTTGCCCCTCCCAACTCCACTACAAAGACGATTGTACATTGCTTTGGCCGCTCCCTCTCAACTACGGAGACGAGTTTAACGCGGTTTCCACCCCTCCCTCTCAACCGCACCAGTGCACGCTTGCCGCGTCACAACGCCGCCGCTAAACTCATGAATCGTGAGCACCCAGCTATAACTTACCGCACTCGTGCAAAATAATAAAACACGGTAAATATATTACTTACACGTGCGTTTTGTATTGCAAGCGGCGCAAAAAAATTAAAAAGGGAATGCAACACGAGGACTTCCCAGGAGGTGACCCATCCTAGTACTACTCTCGCCCAAGCACGCTTAACTTCAGAGTTCTGATGGGATCCGGTGCTTTAGTGCTGGTATGATCGCATCCAACATGTTACCCCCGTCTTCGTCCCTTATCCTTGCCCCTCCCAGCTCCACTACAAAGACGATTGTACATTGCTTTGGCCGCTCCCTCTCAACTACGGAGACGAGTTTAACGCGGTTTCCACCCCTCCCTCTCAACAGCATCAGTGCACGCTTGCCGCGCCACAACTCCGCCGCTAGACTCGTGAATCGTGAGCAACCAGCTATAACTTACCGCACTCGTGCAAAATAATAAAACACGGTAAATATATTACTTACACGTGTGTTTTGTTTTGCAAGCGGCGCAAAAAAATTAAAAAAGGGAATGCAACACGAGGACTTCCCAGGAGGTCACCCATCCTAGTACTACTCTCGCCCAAGCATGCTTAACTTTGGAGTTCTGATGGGATCCGGTGCTTTAGTGCTGGTATGATCGCATCTGACGTGTTACCCCCGTCTTCGTCCCTTATCCTTTCCCCTCCCAGCTCCACTACAAAGACGATTGTACATTGCTTTGGCCGCTCCCTCTCAACTACGGAGACGAGTTTAACGCGGTTTCCACCCCTCCCTCTTAACCGCACCAGTGCACGCTTGCCGCGCCACAACGCCGCCGCTAGACTCTTGAATCGTGAGCACCCAACTATAACTTACCGCACTCATGCAAAATAATAAAACACGGTAAATATATTACTTAGACGTGTGTTTTGTTTTGCAAGCGGCGCAAAAAAATTAAAAAAGGGAATGCAACACGAGGACTTCCCAGGAGGTCACCCATCCTAGTACTACTCTCGCCCAAGCATGCTTAACTTTGGAGTTCTGATGGGATCCGGTGCTTTAGTGCTGGTATGATCGCATCTGACGTGTTACCCCCGTCTTCGTCCCTTATCCTTTCCAGTCCCAGCTCCACTACAAAGACGATTGTACATTGCTTTGGCCGCTCCCTCTCAACTACGGAGACGAGTTTAACGCGGTTTCCACCCCTCCCTCTTAATTGCACCAGTGCACGCTTGCCGCGCCACAACGCCGCGGCTAGACTCGTGAATCGTGAGCACCCAGCTATAACTTACCGCACTCGTGCAAAATAATAAAACACGGTAATATATTACTTACACGTGCGTTTTGTTTTGCAAGCGGCGCAAAAAAATTTTAAAAAGGGAATGCAACACGAGGACTTCCCAGGAGGTCACCCATCCTAGTACTACTCTCGCCCAAGCACGCTTAACTTCAAAGTTCTGATGGGATCCGGTGGTTTAGTGCTAGTATGATCGCATCCGACATGTTACCCCCCGTCTTCGTCCCTTATCCTTGCCCCTCCCAGCTTCACTACAAAGACGATTGTACATTGCTTTGGCCGCTCCCTCTCAACTACGGAGACGAGTTTAACGCGGTTTCCAACCCTCCCTCTCAACCGCACCAGTGCATGCTTGCCGCGCCATAACGCCGCCGCTAGATTCGTGAATCGTGAGCACCCAGCTATAACTTACCGCACTCGTGCAAAATAATAAAAGACGGTAAATATATTACTTACACGTGCGTTTTCTTTTGCAAGCGGCGCAAAAAAAATTAAAAAGGGAATGCAACACGAGGACTTCCCAGGAGGTCACCCATCCTAGTACTACTCTCTCCCAAGCACGCTTAACTTCGGAGTTCTGATGGGATCCGATGGTTTAGTGCTGGTATGATCGCATCCGACATGTTACCCCCGTCTACGTCCCTTATCCTTGCCCCTCCCAGCTCCACTACAAAGACGATTGTACATTGCTTTGGCCGCTCCCTCTCAACTACGGAGACGAGTTTAACGCGGTTTCCACCCCTCCCTCTCAACCGCACTAGTGCACGCTTGCCGCACCACAACGCCGCCGCTAGACTCGTGAATCGTGAGCACCCAGCTATAACTTACCGCACTCGTGCAAAATAATAAAGCACGGTAAATATATTACTTACACGTGTGTTTTGTTTTGCAAGTGGCGCAAAAAAATTAAAAAAGGGAATGCAACACGAGGACTTCCCAGGAGGTCACCCATCCTAGTACTACTCTCGCCCAAGCATGCTTAACTTCGGAGTTCTGATGGGATGCGGTGCTTTAGTGCTGGTATGATCGCATCCGACATGTTACCCCCGTCTTCGTCCCTTATCCTTTCCCCTCCCAGCTCCACTACAAAGACGATTGTACATTGCTTTGGCCGCTCCCTCTCAACTACGGAGACGAGTTTAACGCGGTTTCCACCCCTCCCTCTTAACCGCACCAGTGCACGCTTGCCGCGCCACAACGCCGCCGCTAGACTCGTGAATCGTGAGCACCCAGCTATAACTTACCGCACTCGT
>NC_041381.1:53905930-53947741 GCF_002162155.2 Triticum dicoccoides | reverse complement strand
CCTCCCTCTCAACCGCACTAGTGCACGCTTGCCGCACCACAACGCCGCCGCTAGACTCGTGAATCGTGAGCACCCAGCTATAACTTACCGCACTTGTGCAAAATAATAAAATACGGTAAATATAATACTTACACGTGCATTTTGTTTTGCAAGCGGCGCAAAAAAATTTAAAAAGGGAATGCAACACGAGGACTTCCCAGGAGGACACCCATCCTAGTACTACTCTCGCCCAAGCACGCTTAACTTCGGAGTTCTGATGGGATCCAGTGCTTTAGTGCTGGTATGATCGCATCCGACATGTTACCCCCGTCTTCGTCCCTTATCCTTGCCCCTCCCAACTCCACTACAAAGACGATTGTACATTGCTTTGGCCACTCCCTCTCAACTACGGAGACGAGTTTAACGCGGTTTCCACCCCTCCCTCTCAACCGCACCAGTGCACGCTTGCCGCGTCACAACGCCGCCGCTAAACTCGTGAATGGTGAGCACCCAGCTATAACTTACCGCACTCGTGCAAAATAATAAAACACGGTAAATATATTACTTACACGTGCGTTTTGTATTGCAAGCGGCGCAAAAAAATTAAAAAGGGAATGCAACACGAGGACTTCCTAGGAGGTCACCTATCCTAGTACTACTCTGGCCCAAGCACGCTTAACTTCAGAGTTCTGATGGGATCCGGTGCTTTAGTGCTGGTATGATCGCATCCGACATGTTACCCCCGTCTTCGTCCCTTATCCTTGCCCCTCCCAGCTCCACTACAAAGACGATTGTACATTGCTTTGGCCGCTCCCTCTCAACTACGGAGACGAGTTTAACGCGGTTTCCACCCCTCCCTCTCAACAGCATCAGTGCACGCTTGCCGCGCCACAACGCCGCCGCTAGAGTCGTGAATCGTGAGCACCCAGCTATAACTTACCGCACTCGTGCAAAAGAATAAAACACGGTAAATATATTACTTACACGTGTGTTTTGTTTTGCAAGCGGCGCAAAAAAATTTAAAAAGGGAATGCAACACGAGGACTTCCCAGGAGGTCACCCATCCTAGTACTACTCTCGCCCAAGCATGCTTAACTTCGGAGTTCTGATGGGATCCGGTGCTTTAGTGCTGGTATGATCGCATCCGACATGTTACCCCCGTCTTCGTCCCTTATCCTTTCCCCTCCCAGCTCCACTACAAAGACGATTGTACATTGCTTTGGCCGCTCCCTCTCAACTATGGAGATGAGTTTAACGCGGTTTCCACCCCTCCCTCTTAACCGCACCAGTGCACGCTTGCCACGCCAAAACGCCGCCGCTAGACTCGTGAATCGTGAGCACCCAGCTATAACTTACCGCACTCGTGCAAAATAATAAAACACGGTAAATATATTACTTACACGTGCGTTTTGTTTTGCAAGCGGCGCAAAAAAAATTAAAAAGGGAATGCAACACGAGGACTTCCCAGGAGGTCACCCATCCTAGTACTACTCTCGCCAAGCACAGTTAACTTCGGAGTTCTGATGGGATCGAGTGCTTTAGTGCTGGTATGATCGCATCCGACATGTTACCCCCCGTCTTCGTCCCTTATCCTTGCCCCTCCCAGCTCCACTACAAAGACGATTGTACATTGCTTTGGCCGCTCCCTCTCAACTACAGGGACGAGTTTAACGCGGTTTCCACCCTCCCTCTCAACCGCACCAGTGCACGCTTGCCGCGCCACAACGCCACCGCTAGACTCGTGAATCGTGAGCACCCGGCTATAACTTACCGCACTCGTGCAACATAATAAAACGCGGTAAATATATTACTTACACGTGCGTTTTGTTTTGCAAGCGGCGCAAAAAAAATTAAAAAGGGAATGCAACACGAGGACTTCCCAAGAGGTCACCCATCCTAGTACTACTCTCGCCCAATTACGCTTAACTTCAGAGTTCTGGTAGGATCCGATTCTTTAGTGCTGGTATGATCGCATCCGACATGTTACCCCCGTCTTCGTCCCTTATCCTTGCCCTCCCAGCTCCACTACAAAGACGATTCTACATTGCTTTGGCCGCTCCCTCTCAACTACAGGGACGAGTTTAACGCGGTTTCCACCCCTCCCTCTCAACCGCACCAGTGCACGCTTGCCGCGCCACAACGCCGCCGCTAGACTCGTGAATCGTGAGCACCCGGCTATAACTTACCGCACTCATGCAAAATAATAAAACACGGTAAATATATTACTTACACGTGCGTTTTGTTTTGCAAGCGGCGCAAAAAAAATTAAAAAGGGAATGAAACACGAGGACTTCCCAGGAGGTCACCCATCCTAGTACTACTCTCGCCCAAACACGCTTAACTACGGAGTTCTGATGGGATCCGGTGCTTTAGTGCTGGTATGATCGCATCCGACATGTTACCCCCGTCTTCGTCCCTTATCCTTGCCCCTCCCAACTCCACTACAAAGAAGATTGTACATTGCTTTGGCCTCTCCCTCTCAACTACGGAGACGAGTTTAACGCGGTTTCTACCCCTCCCTCTCAACAGCACCAGTGCAAGCTTGCCGCACCACAACGCCGCCGCTAGACTCGTGAGTAAGTGCGTTTTGTTTTGCAAGCAGCGCAAAAAATATTAAAAAGGGAATGCAACACGAATCCTTGCCCCTCCCAACTCCACTACAAAGAAGATTGTACATTGCTTTGGCCTCTCCCTCTCAACTACGGAGACGAGTTTAACGCGGTTTCCACCCCTCCCTCTCAACAGCACCAGTGCATGCTTGCCGCACCACAACGCCGCCGCTAGACTCGTGAGTAAGTGCGTTTTGTTTTGCAAGCAGCGCAAAAAATATTAAAAAGGGAATGCAACACGAGGACGACTTCCCAAGAGGTCACCCATCCTAGTACTACTCTCGCCCAAGCACGCTTAACTTCGGAGTTCTGATGGGATCCGGTGCTTTAGTGCTGGTATGATCGCATCCGACATGTTTCCCCCGTCTTCGTCCCTTATCCTTGCCCCTCCCAGCTCCACTACAAAGACGATTGTACATTGCTTTGGCCGCTCCCTCTCAACTACGGAGACGAGTTTAACGCGGTTTTCACCCCTCCCTCTCAACCGCACCAGTGCACGCTTGCCGCTCCACAACGCCGCCGCTAGACTTGTGAATCGTGAGCAACCAGCTATAACTTACCGCACTCGTGCAAACTAATAAAACACGATGAATATATTACTTACATGTGCGTTTTATTTTGCAAGCGGCGCAAAAAAAATTAAAAAGGGAATGCAACACGAGGAGGGAAGTCATCCTAGTACTACTCTCGCCCAAGCACGCTTAACTTCACAGTTCTGATGGGATCCGGTGCTTTAGTGCTGGTATGATCACATCCGACATGTTACCCCCGTCTTCGTCCCTTATCCTTGCCCCTCCGAGCTCCACTACAAAGACAATTGTACATTGCTTTGGCCGCTCCCTCTCAACTACGGAGACGAGTTTAACGCGGTTTCCACCCCTCCCTCTCAACCGCACCAGTGCACGCTTGCCGCGCCACAACGCCGCCGCTAGACTCGTGAATCGTGAGCACCCAGCTATAACTTACCGTACTCGTGCAAAATAATAAAACACGGTAAATATATTACTTACACGTGCGTTTTGTTTTGCAAGCGGCGCACAAAAAATTAAAAAGGGAATGCAACACGAGGACTTCCCACGAGGTCACCCATCCTAGTACTACTCTCGCCCAAGCATGCTTAACTTCGGAGTTCTGATGGGATCCGGTGCTTTAGTGCTGGTATGATCGCATCCGACATGTTACCCCCGTCTTCGTGCCATATCGTTGCCCCTCCCAGCTCCACTACAAAGACGATTGTACATTGCTTTGGCCGCTCCCTCTCAACTACGGAGACGAGTTTAACGCGGTTTCCACCCCTCCCTCTCAACCGCACCAGTGCAAGCTTGCCACGCCACAACGCCGCCGCTAGAATCGTGAATCGTGAGCACCCGGCTATAACTTACCGCACTCGTGCAAAATAATAAAACACGGTAAATATATTACTTACACGTGTGTTTTGTTTTGCAAGCGGCGCAAAAAAAATTAAAAAGGGAATGCAACACGAGGACTTCCCAGGAGGTCACCCATCCTAGTACTACTCTCGCCCAAGCACGCTTAACTTCAAAGTTCTGATGGTTTCCGGTGGTTTAGTGCTGGTATGATCGCATCCGACATGTTACCCCCGTCTTCGTCCCTTATCCTTGCCCCTCCCAGCTTCACTACAAAGACGATTGTACATTGCTTTGGCCGCTCCCTCTCAACTACGGAGACGAGTTTAACGCGGTTTCCACCCCTCCCTCACAACCGTACCAGTGCACGCTTACCGCGCCACAACGCCGCCGCTAGACTCGTGAATCGTGAGCACCCAGCTATAACTTATCGCACTCGTGCAAAATAATAAAACACGGTAAATATATTACTTACACGTGCGTTTTGTTTTGCAAGCGGCGCAAAAAAAATTAAAAAGGGAATGCAACACGAGGACTTCCCACGAGGTCACCCATCCTAGTACTACTCTCGCCCAAGCATGCTTAACTTCGGAGTTCTGATGGGATCCGGTGCTTTAGTGCTGGTATGATCGCATCCGACATGTTACCCCCGTCTTCGTCCCTTATCCTTGCCCCTCCCAGCTCCACTACAAAGACGATTGTACATTGCTTTGGCCGCTCCCTATCAACTACGGAGACGAGTTTAACGTGGTTTCCACCCCTCCCTCTCAACCGCACCAGTGCACACTTGCCGCTCCACAACGCCTCCGCTAGACTCGTGAATCGTGAGCACCCAGCAAAAAAAATTAAAAAGGGAATGCAACACGAGGACTTCCCAGGAGGTCACCCATCCTAGTACTACGCTAGCCCAAGCACGCTTAAATTCGGAGTTCTGATGGGATCCAGTGCTTTAGTGCTGGTATTGATCGCATCCGACATGTTACCCCCGTCTTCGTCCCTTATCCTTGCCCCTCCCAGCACCACTACAAAGACGATTGTACATTGCTTTGGCCGCTCCCTCTTAACTACGAAGACGATTTTAACGCGGTTTCCACCCCTCCCTCTCAAGCGCACCAGTGCACGCTTGCCGCACCACAACGCCAACGCTAGACTCATGAGTAAGTGCGTTTTGTTTTGCAAGCAGCGCAAAAAAAATTAAAAAGGGAATGCAACACGAGGACTTCCCAAGAGGTCACCCATCCTAGTACTACTCTCTCCCAAGCACGCTTAACTTTGGAGTTCTGATGGGATCCGGTGCTTTAGTGCTGGTATGATCGCATCTGACATGTTACCCCCGTCTTCGTCCCTTATCCTTGCCCCTCCCAGCTCCACTACAAAGACGATTGTACATTGCTTTGGCCGCTCCCTCTCAACTACGGAGACGAGTTTAACGCGGTTTCCACCCCTCCCTCTCAAGCTCACCAGTGCATGCTTGCCGCGCCACAACGCCGCCGCTAGACTCGTGAATCGTGAGGACCCAACTATAACTTACCGCACTCGTGCAAAATAATTAAACACGGTAAATATATTACTTACACGTGCGTTTTGTTTTGCAAGCAGCGCAAAAAAAATTAAAAAGGGAATGCAACACGAGGACTTCCCAAGAGGTCACCCATCCTAGTACTACTCTCGCCCAAGCACGCTTAACTTCGGAGTTCTGATGGGATCCGGTGCTTTAGTGCTGGTATGATCGCATCCGACACGTTACCCCCGTCTTTCGTCCCTTATCCTTGCCCCTCCCAGCTCCACTACAAAGACGATTGTACATTGCTTTGGCCGCTCCCTCTCAACTACGGAGACGAGTTTAACGCGGTTTCCACCCCTCCCTCTCAAGCGCACCAGTGCATGCTTGCCGCGCCACAACGCCGCCGCTAGACTCGTGAATCGTGAGCACCCAGCTATAACTTACCGCACTCCTGCAAAATAATTAAACACGGTAAATATATTACTTACACGTGCGTTTTGTTTTGCAAGCGGCGCAAAAAAATTAAAAAGGGAATGCAACACGAGGACTTCCTAGGAGGTCACCCATCCTAGTACTACTCTCGCCCAAGCACGCTTAACTTCGGAGTTTTGATGGGATCCGGTGCTTTAGTGCTGGTATGATCGCATCCGACATGTTACCCCCGTCTTCCTCCCTTATCCTTGTCCCTCCCAGCTCCACTACAAAGACGATTGTACATTGCTTTGGCCGCTCCCTCTCAACTACGGAGACGAGTTTAACGCGGTTTCCACCCCTCCCTCTCAACCGCACCAGTGCACGCTTGCCGCGCCACAACGCCGCCGCTAGACTCGTGAATCGTGAGCACCCAGCTATAACTTACCGCACTCGTGCAAAATAATAAAACACGGTAAATATATTACTTACACGTGCGTTTTGTTTTGCAAGCGGCGCAAAAAAAATTAAAAAGGGAATGCAACACGAGGACTTCCTAGGAGGTCACCCATCCTAGTACTACTCTCGCCCAAGCACGCTTAACTTTGGAGTTCTGATGGGATCCGGTGCTTTAGTGTCTGGTATGATCGCATCCGACATGTTACCCCCGTCTTCCTCCCTTATCCTTGCCCCTCCCAACTGCACTATAAAGACGATTGTACATTGCTTTGGCCGCTCCCTCTCAACTACGAAGACGAGTTTAACGCGGTTTCCACCCCTCCCTCTCAACCGCACCAGTGCATGCTTGCCGCGCCACAACGCCGCCGCTAGACTCGTGAATCATGAGCACCCAGCTATAACTTACCGCACTCGTGCAAAATAGTAAAACACGGTAAATATATTACTTACACGTGTGTTTTTTTAAAAGCGGCGCAAAAAAAACTAAAAAGGGAATGCAACACGAGGACTTCCAAGGAGGTCACCCATCCTAGAACTACTCTCGCCCAAGCACGCTTAACTTCGGAGTTCTGATGGGATCCGGTGGTTTAGTACTGGTATGATCGCATCCAACATGTTACCCCCGTCTTCGTCCCTTATCCTTGCCCCTCCCAGCTCCACCACAAAGACGATTGTACATTGCTTTGGCCGGTCCCTCTCAACTACGGAGACGAGTTTAACGCGGTTTCCACCCCTCCCTCTCAAGCGCACCAGTGCACGCTTGCCGCGCCACAACGCCGCCGCTAGACTCGTGAATCGTGAGCACCCAGCAATAACTTACCGCACTCGTGCAAAATAATAAAACACGGTAAATATATTACTTACACGTGCGTTTTGTTTTGCAAGCGGCGCAAAAAAATTAAAAAGGGAATGCAACTCGAGGACTTCCTAGGAGGTCACCCATCCTAGTATTACTCTCGCCCAAGCACGCTTAACTTCGGAGTTCTGATGGGATCCGGTGCTTTAGTGCTGGTATGATCGCATCCGACATGTTACCCCCGTCTTCCTCCCTTATCCTTGCCCCTCGCAGCTCCACTATAAAGACGATTGTACATTGCTTTGGCCGCTCCCTCTCAACTACGAAGACGAGTTTAACGCGGTTTCCACCCCTCCCTCTGAACCGCACCAGTGCACGCTTGCCGCGCCACAACGCCGCCGCTAGACTCGTGAATCATGAGCACCCAGCTATAACTTACCGCACTCGTGCAAAATAGTAAAACACGGTAAATATATTACTTACACGTGTGTTTTTTTTTGCAAGCGGCGCAAAAAAAACTAAAAAGGGAATGCAACACGAGGACTTCCAAGGAGGTCACCCATCCTAGTACTACTCTCGCCCAAGCACGCTTAACTTCGGAGTTCTGATGGGATCCGGTGGTTTAGTGCTGGTATGATCGCATCCAACATGTTACCCCCGTCTTCGTCCCTTATCCTTGCCCCTCCCAGCTCCACCACAAAGACGATTGTACATTGCTTTGGCCGCTCCCTCTCAACTACGGAGACGAGTTTAACGCGGTTTCCACCCCTCCCTCTCAAGCGCACCAGTGCACGCTTGCCGCGCCACAACGCCGCTGCTAGACTCGTGAATCGTGAGCACCCAGCAATAACTTACCGCACTCGTGCAAAATAATAAAACACGGTAAATATATTACTTACACGTGCGTTTTGTTTTGCAAGCGGCGCAAAAAAATTAAAAAGGGAATGCAACTCGAGGACTTCCTAGGAGGTCACCCATCCTAGTACTACTCTCGCCCAAACACGCTTAACTTCAGAGTTCTGATGGGATCCGGTGCTTTAGTGCAGGTATGATCGCATCCGACATGTTACCCCCGTCTTCCTCCCTTATCCTTGCCCCTCCCAGCTCCACTACAAAGACGATTGTACATTGCTTTGGCCGCTCCCTCTCAACTACAGAGACGAGTTTAACACGGTTTCCACCCCTCCCTCTCAACGCACTAGTGCACGCTTGCCGCGCCACAACGCCGCCGCTAGACTCGTGAATCGTGAGCACCCAGCTATAACTTACCGCACTTGTGCAAAATAATAAAACACGGTAAATATAATACTTACACGTGCATTTTGTTTTGCAAGCGGCGCAAAAAAATTTAGAAAGGGAATGCAACACAAGGACTTCCCAGGAGGACACCCATCCTTGTACTACTCTCGCCCAAGCACGCTTAACTTCGGAGTTCTGATGGGATCCAGTGCTTTAGTGCTGGTATGATCGCATCCGACATATTACCCCCGTCTTCGTCCCTTATCCTTGCCCCTCCCAACTCCACTACAAAGACGATTGTACATTGCTTTGGCCGCTCCCTCTCAACTACAGAGACGAGTTTAACGCGGTTTCCACCCCTTCCTCTCAACCGCACCAGTGCACGCTTGCCGCGTCACAACACCGCCGCTAGACTCGTGAATCGTGAGCACCCAGCTATAACTTACCGCACTCGTGCAAAATAATAAAACACGGTAAATATATTACTTACACGTGCGTTTTGTTCTGCAAGCGGCGCAAAAAAATTAAAAAGGGAATGCAACACGAGGACTTCTCAGGAGGTCACCCATCCTTGTACTACTCTCGCCCAAGCACGCTTAACTTCGGAGTTCTGATGGGATCCGGTGCTTTAGTGCTGGTATGATCGCATCCGACATGTTTCCCCCGTCTTCGTCCCTTATCCTTGCCCCTCCCAGCTCCACTACAAAGACGATTGTATAGTGCTTTGGTCGCTCCCTCTCAACTACGGAGACGAGTTTAACGCAGTTTCCACCCCTCCCTCTCAACAGCACCAGTGCACGCTTGCCGCGCCACAACGCCGCCGCTAGACTCGTGAATTGTGAGCACCCAGCTATAACTTACCGCACTCGTGCAAAATAATAAAACACGGTAAATATATTACTTACACGTGTATTTTGTTTTGCAAGCGGCGCAAAAAAATTTAAAAAGGGAATGCAACACAAGGACTTCCCACGAGGTCACCCATCCTAGTACTACTCTCGCCCAAGCACGCTTAACTTCGGAGTTCTGATGGGATCCGGTGCTTTAGTGCTGGTATGATCGCATCCGACATGTTACCCCCGTCTTCGTCCCTTATCCTTTCCCCTCCCAGCTCCACTACAAAGACGATTGTACATTGCTTTGGCCGCTCCCTCTCAACTACGGAGACGAGTTTAACGCGGTTTCCACCCCTCCCTCTTAACCGCACCAGTGCACGCTTGCCGCGCCACAACGCCGCTGCTAGACTCGTGAATCGTGAGCACCCAGCTATAACTTACCGCACTCGTGCAAAATAATAGAACACGGTAAATATATTACTTACATGTGCGTTTTGTTTTGCAAGCGACACAAAAAAAAATTAAAAAGGGAATGCAACACGAGGACTTCCCAGGAGGTCACCCATCCTAGTACAACTCTCGCCCAAGCACGCTTAACTTCGGAGTTCTGATGGGATCCAGTGCTTTAGTGCTGGTATGATGGCATCCGACATGTTACCCCCGTCTTCGTCCCTTATCCTTGCCCCTCCCAGCACCACTACAAAGACGATTGTACATTGCTTTGGCCGCTCCCTCTCAACTACGGAGACGATTTTAACGCGGTTTCCACCCCTCCCTCTCAAGCGCACCAGTGCACGCTTGCCGCACCACAACGCCGCCGCTAGACTCGTGAGTAAGTAAGTTTTGTTTTGCAAGCAGCGCAAAAAAAATTAAAAAGGGAATGCACCACGAGGACTTCCAAAGAGGTCACCCATCCTAGTACTACTCTCGCCCAAGCACGCTTAACTTCGGAGTTCTGATGGGATCCAGTGCTTTAGTGCTCGTATGATCGCATCCGACATGTTACCCCCGTCTTCGTCCCTTATCCTTGCCCCTCCCAGCTCCACTACAAAGACGATTGTACATTGCTTTGGCCGCTCCCTCTCAACTACGGAGACGAGTTTAACGCGGTTTCCACCCCTCCCTCTCAAGCGCACCAGTGCACGCTTGCCGCGCCACAACGCCGCCGCTAGACTCGTTAATCGTGAGCACCCAGCTATAACTTACCGCACTCGTGCAAAATAATTAAACACGGTAAATATATTAGTTACACGTGCATTTTGTTTTGCAAGCGGCGCAAAAAAATTAAAAAGGGAATGCAACACGAGGACTTCCTAGGAGGTCACCCATCCTAGTACTACTCTCGCCCAAGCATGCTTAACTTCGGAGTTTTGATGGGATCCGGTGCTTTAGTGCTGGTATGATCGCATCCGACATGTTACCCCCGTCTTCCTCCCTTATCCTTGCCCCTCCCAGCTCCACTACAAAGACGATTGTACATTGCTTTGGCCGCTCCCTCTCAACTACGAAGACGAGTTTAACGCGGTTTCCACCCCTCCCTCTCAACCGCACCAGTGCACGCTTGCCGCGCCACAACGCCGCCGCTAGACTCGTGAATCGTGAGCACCCAGCTATAACTTACCGCACTCGTGCAAAATAGTAAAACACGGTAAATATATTACTTACACGTGTGTGTTTTTTTGCAAGCGGCGCAAAAAAAACTAAAAAGGGAATGCAACACGAGGACTTCCCAGGAGGTCACCCATCCTAGTACTACTCTCGCACAAGCACGCTTAACTTCGGAGTTCTGATGGGATCCGGTGGTTTAGTGCTGGTATGATCGCATCAACATGTTACCCCCGTCTTCGTCCCTTATCCTTGCCCCTCCCAGCTCCACCACAAAGACGATTGTACATTGCTTTTGCCGCTCCCTCTCAACTACGGAGACGAGTTTAACGCGGTTTCCACCCCTCCCTCTCAAGCGCACCAGTGCACGCTTGTCGCGCCACAACGCCGCCGCTAGACTCGTGAATCGTGAGCACCCAGCAATAACTTACCGCACTCGTGCAAAATAATAAAACACGGTAAATATATTACTTACACGTGCGTTTTGTTTTGCAAGCAGCGAAAAAAATTTTAAAAAGGGAATGCAACACGAGGACTTCCCACGAGGTCACCCATCCTAGTACTACTCTCGCCCAAGCACGCGTAGCTTCGGAGTTCTGATGGGATCCGGTGCTTTAGTGCTGGTATGATCGCATCCGACATGTTACCCCCGTCTTCGTCCCTTATCCTTTCCCCTCCCAGCTCCACTACAAAGACGATTGTACATTGCTTTGGCCGCTCCCTCTCAACTACAGAGACGAGTTTAACGCGGTTTCCACCCCTCCCTCTTAACCGCACCAATGCACGCTTGCCGCGCCACAACGCCGCCGCTAGACTCGTGAATCGTGAGCACCCAGCTATAACTTACCGCACTCGTGCAAAATAATAAAACACGGTAAATATATTACTTACACGTGCGTTTTGTTTTGCAAGCGGCGCAAAAAAAAATTAAAAAGGGAATGCAACACGAGGACATCCCAGGAGGTCACCCATCCTAGTACTACTCTCGCCCAAGCACGCTTAACTTCGGAGTTCTGATGGGATCCGGTGCTTTAGTGCTGGTATGATCGCATCCGACATGTTACCCCCGTCTTCGTCCCTTATCCTTGCCCCTCCCAGCTTCACTACAAAGACGATTGTACATTGCTTTGGCCGCTCCCTCTCAACTACGGAGACGAGTTTAACGTGGTTCCCAACCCTCCCTCTCAACCGCACCAGTGCACGCTTGCCGCGCCACAACGCCGCCGCTAGATTCGTGAATCGTGAGCACCCAGCTATAACTTACCGCACTCGTGCAAAATAATAAAACACGGTAAATATATTACTTACACGTGCGTTTTGTTTTGCAAGCGGCGCAAAAAAAATTAAAAAGGGAATGCAACAGGAGGACTTCCCAAGAGGTCACCCATCCTAGTACTACTCTCGCCCAAGCACGCTTAACTTCGGAGTTCTGATGGGATCTGGTGGTTTAGTGCTGGTATGATCGCATCCGACATGTTACCCCCGTCTACGTCCCTTATCCTTGCCCCTCCCAGCTCCACTACAAAGACGATTGTACATTGCTTTGGCCGCTCCCTCTCAACTACGGAGACGAGTTTAACACGGTTTCCACCCCTCCCTCTCAACCGCACTAGTGCACGCTTGCCGCACCACAACGCCGCCGCTAGACTCGTGAATCGTGAGCACCCAGCTATAACTTACCGCACTCGTGCAAAATAATAAAACACGGTAAATATATTACTTACACGTGCGTTTTGTTTTGCAAGCGGCGCAAAAAAAATTAAAAAGGGAATGCAACAGGAGGACTTCCCAAGAGGTCACCCATCCTAGTACTACTCTCGCCCAAGCACGCTTAACTTCGGAGTTCTGATGGGATCCGGTGGTTTAGTGCTGGTATGATCGCATCCGACATGTTACCCCCGTCTACGTCCCTTATCCTTTCCCCTCCCAGCTCCACTACAAAGACGATTGTACATTGCTTTGGCCGCTCCCTCTCAACTACGGAGACGAGTTTAACACGGTTTCCACCCCTCCCTCTCAACCGCACTAGTGCACGCTTGCCGCACCACAACGCCGCCGCTAGACTCGTGAATCGTGAGCACCCAGCTATAACTTACCGCACTTGTGCAAAATAATAAAACACGGTAAATATAATACTTACACATGCATTTTGTTTTGCAAGCGGCGCAAAAAAAATTAAAAAGGGAATGCAACACGAGGACTTCCCAGGAGGACACCCATCCTAGTACTACTCTCGCCCAAGCACGCTTAACTTCGGAGTTCTGATGGGATCCAGTGCTTTAGTGCTGGTATGATCGCATCCGACATGTTACCCCCGTCTTCGTCCCTTATCCTTGCCCCTCCCAACTCCACTACAAAGACGATTGTACATTGCTTTGGCCGCTCCCTCTCAACTATGGAGACGAGTTTAACGCGGTTTCCACCACTCCCTCTCAACCGCACCAGTGCACGCTTGCCGCGCCACAACGCCGCCGCTAGACTCGTGAATCATGAGCACCCAGCTATAACTTACCGCACTCGTGCAAAATAATAAAACACGGTAAATATATTACTTACACATGCGTTTTGTTTTGCAAGCGAGGCAAAAAAAAATTAAAAAGGGAATGCAACATGAGGACTTCCCAGGAGGTCACCCACCTAGTACTACTCTCGCCCAAGCACGCTTAACTTCGGAGTTCTGATGGGATCCGGTGCTTTAGTGCTGGTATGATCGCATCCGACATGTTACCCCCGTCTTCGTCCCTTATCCTTGCCCCTCCCAGCTCCACTACAAAGACGATTGTACATTGCTTTGGCCGATCCCTCTCAACTACGGAGACGAGTTTAACGCGGTTTCCACCCCTCCCTCTCAACCGCACCAGTGCACGCTTGCCGCGCCACAACGCCGCCGCTAGACTCGTAAATCGTGAGCACCCAGCTATAACTTACCGCACTCGTGCAAAATAATAAAACACGGTAAATATATTACTTACACGTGTGTTTTGTTTTGCAAGCGGCGCAAAAACAAATTAAAAAGGGAATGCAACACGAGGACTTCCCAGGAGGTCACCCATCCTAGTACTACTCTCGCCAAGCACGCTTAACTTCGCAGTTCTGATGGGATCCCGTGCATTAATGCTGGTATGATCGCATCCGACATGTTACCCCCCGTCTTCGACCCTTATCCTTGCCCCTCCCAGCTCCACTACAAAGACGATTGTACATTGCTTTGGCCGCTCCCTCTCAACTACGGAGACGAGTTTAACGCGGTTTCCACCCCACCCTCTCAACCGACCAGTGCACGCTTGCCGCGCCACAATGCCGCCGCTAGATTCGTGAATCGTGAGCACCCAGCTATAACTTACCGCACTCGTGCAAAATAATAAAACACGGTAAATATATTACTTACACGTGCGTTTTGTTTTGCAAGTGGCGCAAAAAAAATTAAAAAGGGAATGCAACACGAGGACTTCCCAGGAGGTCACCCATCCTAGTACTACTCTAGCCCAAGCACGCTTAACTTCAGAGTTCTGATGGGATCCGGTGGTTTAGTGCTAGTATGATCGCATCCAACATGTTACCCCCGTCTACGTCCCTTATCCTTGCCCCTCCCAGCTCCACTACAAAGACGATTGTACATTGCTTTGGCCGCTCCCTCTCAACTACGGAAATGAGTTTAACGCGGTTTCCACCCCTCCCTCTCAACCGCACTAGTGCATGCTTGCCACGCCACAACGCCGCCGCTAGACTCGTGAATCGTGAGCACCCAGCTATAACTTACCGCACTTGTGCAAAATAATAAAACACGGTAAATATAATACTTACACATGCATTTTGTTTTGCAAGCGGTGCAAAAAAAATTAAAAAGGGAATGCAACACGAGGACTTCCCAGGAGGACACCCATCCTAGTACTACTCTCGCCCAAGCACGCTTAACTTCGGAGTTCTGATGGGATCCAGTGCTTTAGTGCTGGTATGATCGCATCCGACATGTTACCCCCGTCTTCGTCCCTTATCCTTGCCCCTCCCAACTCCACTACAAAGACGATTGTACATTGCTTTGGCTGCTCCCTCTCAACTACGGAAACGAGTTTAACGCGGTTTCCACCCCTCCCTCTCAACCGCACCAGTGCACGCTTGCCGCGCCACAACGCCGCCGCTAGACTCATGAATCGTGAGCACCCAGCTATAACTTACCGCACTCGTGCAAAATAATAAAACACGGTAAATATATTACTTACACATGCGTTTTGTTTTGCAAGCGGGGCAAAAAAAAATTAAAAAGGGAATGCAACATGAGGACTTCCCAGGAGGTCACCCACCTAGTACTACTCTCGCCCAAGCACGCTTAACTTCGGAGTTCTGATGGGATCCGGTGCTTTAGTGCTGGTATGATCGCATCCGACATGTTACCCCCGTCTTCGTCCCTTATCCTTGCCCCTCCCAGCTCCACTACAAAGACGATTGTACATTGCTTTGGCCGCTCCCTCTCAACTACGCAGACGAGTTTAACGCGGTTTCCACCCCTCCCTCTCAACCGCACCAGTGCACGCTTGCCGCGCCACAACGCCGCCGCTAGACTCGTGAATCGTGAGCACCCAGCTATAACTTACCGCACTCGTGCAAAATAATAAAACACGGTAAATATATTACTTACACGTGCATTTTGTTTTGCAAGCGGCGCAAAAAAAATTAAAAAGGGAATGCAACACGAGGACTTCCCAGGAGGTCACCCATCCTAGTACTACTCTCGCCAAGCACGCTTAACTTCGGAGTTCTGATGGGATCCAGTGCATTAGTGCTGGTATGATCGCATCCGACATGTTACCCCCCGTCTTCGTCCCTTATCCTTGCCCCTCCCAGCTCCACTACAAAGACGATTGTACATTGCTTTGGCCGCTCCCTCTCAACTACGGAGACGAGTTTAACGCGGTTTCCACCCCTCCCTCTCAACCGCACCAGTGCACGCTTGCCGCGCCACAACGCCGCCGCTAGACTCGTGAATCGTGAGCACCCAGCTATAACTTACCGCACTCATGCAAAATAATAAAACACGGTAAATATATTACTTACAGATGCGTTTTGTTTTGCAAGCGGGGCAAAAAAAAATTAAAAAGGGAATGCAACATGAGGACTTCCCAGGAGGTCACCCACCTAGTACTACTAAGCCCAAGCACGCTTAACTTCGGAGTTCTGATGGGATCCGGTGCTTTAGTGCTGGTATGATCGCATCCGACATGTTACCCCCGTCTTCGTCCCTTATCCTTGCCCCTCCCAGCTCCACTATAAAGACGATTGTACATTGCTTTGGCCGCTCCCTCTCAACTACGGAGACGAGTTTAACGCGGTTTCCACCCCTCCCTCTCAACCGCACCAGTGCACGCTTGCCGCGCCACAACGCCGCCGCTAGACTCGTGAATCGTGAGCACCCAGCTATAACTTACCGCACTCGTGCAAAATAATAAAACACGGTAAATATATTACTTACACGTGCGTTTTGTTTTGCAAGCGGCGCAAAAAAAATTAAAAAGGGAATGCAACACGAGGACTTCCCAGGAGGTCACCCATCCTAGTACTACTCTCGCCCAAGCACGCTTAACTTCGGAGTTCTGATGGGATCCGGTGCTTTAGTGCTGGTATGATTGCATCCGACATGTTTCCCCCGTCTTCGTCCCTTATCCTTGCCCCTCCCAGCTCCACTACAAAGACGATTGTACATTGCTTTGGCCGCTCCCTCTCAACTACGGAGACGAGTTTAACGCGGTTTCCACCCCTCCCTCTCAACCGCACCATTGCACGCTTGCCGCGCGACAACGCTGCCGCTAGACTCGTGAATCATGAGCACCCAGCTATAACTTACCGCACTCGTGCAAAATAATAAAACACGGTAAATATATTACTTACACGTGCGTTTTGTTTTGCAAGCGGCGCAAAAAAAAATTAAAAAGGGAATGCAACACGAGGACTTCCCAGGAGGTCACCCATCCTAGTACTACTCTCGCGAAGCACGCTTAACTTCGGAGTTCTAATGGGATCCAGTGCATTAGTGCTGGTATGATCGCATCCGACATGTTACCCCCCGTCTTCGTCCCTTATCCTTGCCCCTCCCAGCTCCACTACAAAGACGATTGTACATTGCTTTGGCCGCTCCCTCTCAACTACGGAGACGAGTTTAACGCGGTTTCCACCCCACCCTCTCAACCGACCAGTGCACGCTTGCCGCGCCACAATGCCGCCGCTAGATTCGTGAATCGTGAGCACCCAGCTATAACTTACCGCACTCGTGCAAAATAATAAAACACGGTAAAGATATTACTTACACGTGCGTTTTGTTTTGCAAGCGGCGCAAAAAAAATTTAAAAAAGGAATGCAACACGAGGACTTCCCAGGAGGTCACCCATCCTAGTACTACTCTCGCCCAAGCACGCTTAACTTCAGAGTTCTGATGGGATCCGGTGGTTTAGTGCTAGTATGATCGCATCCAACATGTTACCCCCGTCTACGTCCCTTATCCTTGCCCCTCCCAGCTCCACTACAAAGACGATTGTACATTGCTTTGGCCGCTCCCTCTCAACTACGGAGATGAGTTTAACGCGGTTTCCACCCCTCCCTCTCAACCTCACTAGTGCATGCTTGCCACGCCACAACGCCGCCGCTAGACTCGTGAATCGTGAGCACCCAGCTATAACTTACCGCACTTGTGCAAAATAATAAAACACGGTAAATATTTTACTTACACGTGCATTTTGTTTTGCAAGCGGTGCAAAAAAAATTAAAAAGGGAATGCAACACGAGGACTTCCCAGGAGGACACCCATCCTAGTACTACTCTCGCCCAAGCACGCTTAACTTCGGAGTTCTGATGGGATCCAGTGCTTTACTGCTGGTATGATCGCATCCGACATGTTACCCCCGTCTTCGTCCCTTATCCTTGCCCCTCCCAACTCCACTACAAAGACGATTGTACATTGCTTTGGCCGCTCCCTCTCAACTACGGAGACGAGTTTAACGCGGTTTCCACCCCTCCCTCTCAACCGCACCAGTGCACGCTTGCCGCGCCACAACGCCGCCGCTAGACTCGTGAATCGTGAGCACCCAGCTATAACTTACCGCACTCGTGCAAAATAATAAAACACGGTAAATATATTACTTACACATGCGTTTTGTTTTGCAAGCGAGGCAAAAAAAATTAAAAAGGGAATGCAACATGAGGACTTCCCAGGAGGTCACCCACCTAGTACTACTCTCGCCCAAGCAAGCTTAACTTCGGAGTTCTGATGGGATCCGGTGCTTTAGTGCTGGTATGATCGCATCCGACATGTTACCCCCGTCTTCGTCCCTTATCCTTGCCCCTCCCAGCTCCACTACAAAGACGATTGTACATTGCTTTGGCCGCTCCCTCTCAACTACGGAGACGAGTTTAACGCGGTTTCCACCCCTCCCTCTCAACCGCACCAGTGCACGCTTGCCGCGCCACAACGCCGCCGCTAGACTCGTGAATCGTGAGCACCCAGCTATAACTTACCGCACTCGTGCAAAATAATAAAACACGGTAAATATATTACTTACACGTGCATTTTGTTTTGCAAGCGGCGCAAAAAAAATTAAAAAGGGAATGCAACACGAGGACTTCCTAGGAGGTCACCCATCCTATTACTACTCTCGCCAAGCACGCTTAACTTCGGAGTCCTGATGGGATCCAGTGCATTAGTGCTGGTATGATCGCATCCGACATGTTACCCCCCGTCTTCGTCCCTTATCCTTGCCCCTCCCAGCTCCACTACAAAGACGATTGTACATTGCTTTGGCCGCTCCCTCTCAACTACGGAGACGAGTTTAACGTGGTTTCCACCCCACCCTCTCAACCGACCAGTGCACGCTTGCCGCGCCACAATGCCGCCGCTAGATTCGTGAATCGTGAGCACCCAGCTATAACTTACCGCACTCGTGCAAAATAATAAAACACGGTAAATATATTACTTACACGTGCGTTTTGTTTTGCAAGCGGCGCAAAAAAAATTAAAAAGGGAATGCAACACGAGGACTTCCCAGGAGGTCACCCATCCTAGTACTACTCTCGCCCAAGCACGCTTAACTTCGGAGTTCTGATGGGATCCGGTGCTTTAGTGGTGGTATGATTGCATCCGACATGTTACCCCCGTCTTCGTCCCTTATCCTTGCCCCTCCCAGCTCCACTACAAAGACGATTGTACATTGCTTTGGCCGCTCCCTCTCAACTACGGAGACGAGTTTAACGCGGTTTCCACCCCTCCCTCTCAACCGCACCATTGCACGCTTGCCGCGCCACAACGCTGCCGCTAGACTCGTGAATCATGAGCACCCAGCTATAACTTACCGCACTCGTGCAAAATAATAAAACACGGTAAATATATTACTTACACGTGCGTTTTGTTTTGCAAAGTGGCGCAAAAAAAATTAAAAAGGGAATGCAACACGAGGACTTCCCAGGAGGTCACCCATCCTAGTACTACTCTCGCCAAGCACGCTTAACTTCGGAGTTCTGATGGGATCCAGTGCATTAGTGCTGGTATTATCGCATCCGACATGTTACCCCCCGTCTTCGTCCCTTATCCTTGCCCCTCCCAGCTCCACTACAAAGACGATTGTACATTGCTTTGGCCGCTCCCTCTCAACTACGGAGACGAGTTTAACGCGGTTTCCACCCCACCCTCTCAACCGACCAGTGCACGCTTGCCGGGCCACAATGCCGCCGCTAGATTCGTGAATCGTGAGCACCCAGCTATAACTTACCGCACTCGTGCAAAATAATAAAACACGGTAAATATATTACTTACACGTGCGTTTTGTTTTGCAAGCGGCGCAAAAAAAATTAAAAAGGGAATGCAACACGAGGACTTCCCAGGAGGTCACCCATCCTAGTACTACTCTCGCCCAAGCACACTTAACTTCAGAGTTCTGATGGGATCCGGTGGTTTAGTGCTAGTATGATCGCATCCAACATGTTACCCCCGTCTACGTCCCTTATCCTTGCCCCTCCCAGCTCCACTACAAAGACGATTGTACATTGCTTTGGCCGCTCCCTCTCAACTACGGAGATGAGTTTAACGCGGTTTCCACCCCTCCCTCTCAACCGCACTAGTGCATGCTTGCCACGCCACAACGCCGCCGCTAGACTCGTGAATCGTGAGCACCCAGCTATAACTTACCGCACTTGTGCAAAATAATAAAACACGGTAAATATATTACTTACACATGCGTTTTGTTTTGCAAGCGGGGCAAAAAAAAATTAAAAAGGGAATGCAACATGAGGACTTCCCAGGAGGTCACCCACCTAGTACTACTCTCGCCCAAGCAAACTTAACTTCGGAGTTCTGATGGGATCCGGTGCTTTAGTGCTGGTATGATCGCATCCGACATGTTACCCCCCGTCTTCGTCCCTTATCCTTGCCCCTCCCAGCTCCACTACAAAGACGATTGTACATTGCTTTGGCCGCTCCCTCTCAACTACGGAGACGAGTTTAACGCGGTTTCCACCCCACCCTCTCAACCGACCAGTGCACGCTTGCCGCGCCACAATGCCGCCGCTAGATTCGTGAATCGTGAGCACCCAGCTATAACTTACCGCACTCGTGCAAAATAATAAAACACGGTAAATATATTACTTACACGTGCGTTTTGTTTTGCAAGCGGCGCAAAAAAATTAAAAAGGGAATGCAACACGAGGACTTCCCAGGAGGACACCCATCCTAGTACTACTCTCGCCCAAGCACGCTTAACTTCGGAGTTCTGATGGGATCCAGTGCTTTAGTGCTGGTATGATCGCATCCGACATGTTACCCCCGTCTTCGTCCCTTATCCTTGCCCCTCCCAACTCCACTACAAAGACGATTGTACATTGCTTTGGCCGCTCCCTCTCAACTACGGAGACGAGTTTAACGCGGTTTCCACCCCTCCCTCTCAACCGCACCAGTGCACCCTTGCCGCGCCATAACGCCGCCGCTAGACTCGTGAATCGTGAGCACCCAGCTATAACTTACCGCACTTGTGCAAAATAATAAAACACGGTAAATATATTACTTACACATGCGTTTTGTTTTGCAAGCGGGGCAAAAAAAAATTAAAAAGGGAATGCAACATGAGGACTTCCCAGGAGGTCACCCACCTAGTACTACTCTCGCCCAAGCAAGCTTAACTTCGGAGTTCTGATGGGATCCGGTGCTTTAGTGCTGGTATGATCGCATCCGACATGTTACCCCCGTCTTCGTCCCTTATCCTTGCCCCTCCCAGCTCCACTACAAAGACGATTGTACATTGCTTTGGCCGCTCCCTCTCAACTACGGAGACGAGTTTAACGCGGTTTCCACCCCTCCCTCTCAACCGCACCAGTGCACGCTTGCCGCGCCACAACGCCGCCGCTAGACTCGTGAATCGTGAGCACCCAGCTATAACTTACCGCACTCGTGCAAAATAATAAAACACGGTAAATATATTACTTACACGTGCATTTTGTTTTGCAAGCGGCGCAAAAAAAAATTAAAAAGGGAATGCAACACGAGGACTTCCTAGGAGGTCACCCATCCTAGTACTACTCTCGCCAAGCACGCTTAACTTCGGAGTTCTGATGGGATCCAGTGCATTAGTGCTGGTATGATCGCATCCGACATGTTACCCCCCGTCTTCGTCCCTTATCCTTGCCCCTCCAAGCTCCACTACAAAGACGATTGTACATTGCTTTGGCCGCTCCCTCTCAACTACGGAGACGAGTTTAACGCGGTTTCCACCCCACCCTCTCAACCGACCAGTGCACGCTTGCCGCGCCACAATGCCGCCGCTAGATTCGTGAATCGTGAGCACCCAGCTATAACTTACCGCACTCGTGCAAAATAATAAAACACGGTAAATATATTACTTACACGTGCGTTTTGTTTTGCAAGCGGCGCAAAAAAAATTAAAAAGGGAATGCAACACGAGGACTTCCTAGGAGGTCACCCATCCTAGTACTACTCTCGCCCAAGCATGCTTAACTTCAGAGTTCTGATGGGATCCGGTGCTTTAGTGCCGGTATGATTGCATCCGACATGTTACCCTCGTCTTCGTCCCTTATCCTTGCCCCTCCCAGCTCCACTACAAAGACGATTGTACATTGCTTTGGCCGCTCCCTCTCAACTACGGAGACGAGTTTAACGCGGTTTCCACCCCTCCCTCTCAACCGCACCATTGCACGCTTGCCGCGCCACAACGCTGCCGCTAGACTCGTGAATCATGAGCACCCAGCTATAACTTACCGCACTCGTGCAAAATAATAAAACACGGTAAATATATTACTTACACGTGCGTTTTGTTTTGCAAGCGGCGCAAAAAAAATTTAAAAGGGAATGCAACACGAGGACTTCCCAGGAGGTCACCCATCCTAGTACTACTCTCGCCCAAGCACGCTTAACTTCGGAGTTCTGATGGGATCCAGTGCATTAGTGCTGGTATGACCGCGTCCGACATGTTACCCCCCGTCTTCGTCCCTTATCCTTGCCCCTCCCAGCTCCACTACAAAGACGATTGTACATTGCTTTGGCCGCTCCCTCTCAACTACGGAGACGAGTTTAACGCGGTTTCCACCCCACCCTCTCAACCGACCAGTGCACGCTTGCCGCGCCACAATGCCGCCGCTAGATTCGTGAATCGTGAGCACCCAGCTATAACTTACCGCACTCGTGCAAAATAATAAAACACGGTAAATATATTACTTACACGTGCGTTTTGTTTTGCAAGCGGCGCAAAAAAAATTTAAAAAGGGAATGCAACACGAGGACTTCCCAGGAGGTCACCCATCCTAGTACTACTCTCGCCCAAGCACGCTTAACTTCAAAGTTCTGATGGGATCCGGTGGTTTAGTGCTAGTATGATCGCATCCAACATGTTACCCCCGTCTACGTCCCTTATCCTTGCCCCTCCCAGCTCCACTACAAAGACGATTGTACATTGCTTTGGCCGTTCCCTCTCAACTACGGAGATGAGTTTAACGCGGTTTCCACCCCTCCCTCTCAACCGCACTAGTGCATGCTTGCCACGCCACAACGCCGCCGCTAGACTCGTGAATCGTGAGCACCCAGCTATAACTTACCGCACTTGTGCAAAATAATAAAACACGGTAAAAATATTACTTACACGTGCATTTTGTTTTGCAAGCGGTGCAAAAAAAATTAAAAAGGGAATGCAACACGAGGACTTCCCAGGACGACACCCATCCTAGTACTACTCTCGCCCAAGCACGCTTAACTTCGGAGTTCTGATGGGATCCAGTGCTTTAGTGCTGGTATGATCGCATCCGACATGTTACCCCCGTCTTCGTCCCTTATCCTTGCCCCTCCCAACTCCACTACAAAGACGATTGTACATTGCTTTGGCCGCTCCCTCTCAACTACGGAGACGAGTTTAACGCGGTTTCCACCCCTCCCTCTCAACCGCACCAGTGCACGCTTGCCGCGCCACAACGCCGCCGCTAGACTCGTGAATCGTGAGCACCCAGCTATAACTTACCGCACTCGTGCAAAATAATAAAACACGGTAAATATATTACTTACACATGCGTTTTGTTTTGCAAGCGGGGCAAAAAAAAATTAAAAAGGGAATGCAACATGAGGAATTCCCAGGAGGTCACCCACCTAGGACTACTCTCGCCCAAGCACGCTTAACTTCGGAGTTCTGATGGGATCCGGTGCTTTAGTGCTGGTATGATCGCATCCGACATGTTACCCCCGTCTTCGTCCCTTATCCTTGCCCCTCCCAGCTCCACTACAAAGACGATTGTACATTGCTTTGGCCGCTCCCTCTCAACTACGGAGACGAGTTTAACGCGCTTTCCACCCCTCCCTCTCAACCGCACCAGTGCACGCTTGCCGCACCACAACGCCGCCGCTAGACTCGTGAATCGTGAGCACCCAGCTATAACTTACCGCACTCGTGCAAAATAATAAAACACGGCAAATATATTACTTACACGTGCGTTTTGTTTTGCAAGCGGCGCAAAAAAAATTAAAAAGGGAATGCAACACGAGGACTTCCCAGGAGGTCACCCATCCTAGTACTACTCTCGCCCAAGCACGCTTAACTTCGGAGTTCTGATTGGATCCGGTGCTTTAGTGCTGGTATGATTGCATCCGACTTGTTACCCCCGTCTTCGTCCCTTATCCTTGCCCCTCCCAGCTCCACTACAAAGACGATTGTACATTGCTTTGGCCGCTCCCTCTCAACTACGGAGACGAGTTTAACGCGGTTTCCACCCCTCCCTCTCAACCGCACCATTGCACGCTTGCCGCGCCACAACGCTGCCGCTAGACTCGTGAATCATGAGCACCCAGCTATAATTTACCGCACTCATGCAAAATAATAAAACACGGTAAATATATTACTTACACGTGCGTTTTGTTTTGCAAGCGGCGCAAAAAAAAATTAAAAAGGGAATGCAACACGAGGACTTCCCAGGAGGTTACCCATCCTAGTACTACTCTCGCCAAGCACGCTTAACTTCGGAGTTCTGATGGGATCCAGTGCATTAGTGCTGGTATGATCGCATCCGACATGTTACCCCCCGTCTTCGTCCCTTATCCTTGCCCCTCCCAGCTCCACTACAAAGACGATTGTACATTGCTTTGGCCGCTCCCTCTCAACTACGGAGACGAGTTTAACGCGGTTTCCACCCCACCCTCTCAACCGACCAGTGCACGCTTGCCGCGCCACAATGCCGCCGCTAGATTCGTGAATCGTGAGCACCCTGCTATAACTTACCGCACTCGTGCAAAATAATAAAACACGGTAAATATATTACTTACATGTGCGTTTTGTTTTGCAAGCGGCGCAAAAAAAATTAAAAAGGGAATGCAACACGAGGACTTCCCAGGAGGTCACCCATCCTAGTACTACTCTCGCCCAAGCACGCTTAACTTCAGAGTTCTAATGGGATCCGGTGGTTTAGTGCTAGTACGATTGCATCGAACATGTTACCCCCGTCTACGTCCCTTATCCTTGCCCCTCCCAGCTCCACTACAAAGACGATTGTACATTGCTTTGGCCGCTCCCTCTCAACTACGGAGATGAGTTTAACGCGGTTTCCACCCCTCCCTCTCAACCGCACTAGTGCATGCTTGCCACGCCACAACGCCGCCGCTAGACTCGTGAATCGTGAGCACCCAGCTATAACTTACCGCACTTGTGCAAAATAATAAAACACGGTAAATATATTACTTACACGTGCATTTTGTTTTGCAAGGGGTGCAAAAAAAATTAAAAAGGGAATGCAACACGAGGACTTCCTAGGAGGACACCCATCCTAGTACTACTCTCGCCCAAGCACGCTTAACTTCGGAGTTCTGATGGGATCCAGTGCTTTAGTGCTGGTATGATCGCATCCGACATGTTACCCCCGTCTTCGTCCCTTATCCTTGCCCCTCCCAACTCCACTACAAATACGATTGTACATTGCTTTGGCGCTCCCTCTCAACTACGGAGACGAGTTTAACGCGGTTTCCACCCCTCCCTCTCAACCGCACCAGTGCACGCTTGCTGCGCCACAACGCCGCCGCTAGACTCGTGAATCGTGAGCACCCAGCTATAACTTACCGCACTCGTGCAAAATAATAAAACACGGTAAATATATTACTTACACATGCGTTTTGTTTTGCAAGCGGGGCAAAAAAAATTAAAAAGGGAATGCAACATGAGGACTTCCCAGGAGGTCACCCACCTAGTACTACTCTCGCCCAAGCAAGCTTAACTTCGGAGTTCTGATGGGATCCGGTGCTTTAGTGCTGGTATGATCGCATCCGACATGTTACCCCCGTCTTCGTCCCTTATCCTTGCCCCTCCCAGCTCCACTACAAAGACGATTGTACATTGCTTTGGCCGCTCCCTCTCAACTACGGAGACGAGTTTAACGCGGTTTCCACCCCTCCCTCTCAACCGCACCAGTGCACGCTTGCCGCGCCACAACGCCGCCGCTAGACTCGTGAATCGTGAGCACCCAGCTATAACTTACCGCACTCGTGCAAAATAATAAAACACGGTAAATATATTACTTACACGTGCATTTTGTTTTGCAAGCGGCGCAAAAAAAAATTAAAAAGGGAATGCAACACGAGGACTTCCTAGGAGGTCACCCATCCTAGTACTACTCTCGCCAAGCACGCTTAACTTCGGAGTTCTGATGGGATCCAGTGCATTAGTGCTGGTATGATCGCATCCGACATGTTACCCCCCGTCTTCGTCCCTTATCCTTGCCCCTCCCAGCTCCACTACAAAGACGATTGTACATTGCTTTGGCCGCTCCCTCTCAACTACGGAGACGAGTTTAACGCGGTTTCCACCCCACCCTCTCAACCGACCAGTGCACGCTTGCCGCGCCACAATGCCGCCGCTAGATTCGTGAATCGTGAGCACCCAGCTATAACTTACTGCACTCGTGCAAAATAATAAAACACGGTAAATATATTACTTACACGTGCGTTTTGTTTTGCAAGCGGCGCAAAATAAATTAAAAAGGGAATGCAACACGAGGACTTCCCAGGAGGTCACCCATCCTAGTACTACTCTCGCCCAAGCACGCTTAACTTCAGAGTTCTGATGGGATCCGGTGCTTTAGTGCTGGTATGATTGCATCCGACATGTTACCCCCGTCTTCGTCCCTTATTCTTGCCCCTCCCAGCTCCACTACAAAGACGATTGCACATTGCTTTGGCCGCTCCCTCTCAACTACGGAGACGAGTTTAACGCGGTTTCCACCCCTCCCTCTCAACCGCACCATTGCACGCTTGCCGCGCCACAACGCTGCCGCTAGACTCGTGAATCATGAGCACCCAGCTATAACTTACCGCACTCGTGCAAAATAATAAAACACGGTAAATATATTACTTACACGTGCGTTTTGTTTTGCAAGCGGTGCAAAAAAAATTAAAAAGGGAATGCAACACGAGGACTTCCCAGGAGGTCACCCATCCTAGTACTAATCTCGCCAAGCACGCTTAACTTTGGAGTTCTGATGGGATCCAGTGCATTAGTGCTGGTATGATCGCATCCGACATGTTACCCCCCCGTCTTCGTCCCTTATCCTTGCCCCTCCCAGCTCCACTACAAAGACGATTGTACATTCCTTTGGCCGCTCCCTCTCAACTACGGAGACGAGTTTAACGCGGTTTCCACCCCACCCTCTCAACCGACCAGTGCACGCTTGCCGCGCCACAATGCCGCCGCTAGATTCGTGAATCGTGAGCACCCAGCTATAACTTACCGCACTCGTGCAAAATAATAAAACACGGTAAATATATTACTTACATGTGCGTTTTGTTTTGCAAGCGGCGCAAAAAAAATTAAAAAGGGAATGCAACATGAGGACTTCCCAGGAGGTCACCCATCCTAGTACTACTCTCGCCCAAGCGCGCTTAACTTCAGAGTTCTGATGGGATCCGGTGGTTTAGTGCTAGTATGATCGCATCCAACATGTTACCCCCGTCTACGTCCCTTATCCTTGCCCCTCCCAGCTCCACTACAAAGACGATTGTACATTGCTTTGGTCGCTCCCTCTCAACTACGGAGATGAGTTTAACGCGGTTTCCACCCCTCCCTCTCAACCGCACTAGTGCATGCTTGCCACGCCACAACGCCGCCGCTAGACTCGTGAATCGTGAGCACCCAGCTATAACTTACCGCACTTGTGCAAAATAATAAAACACGGTAAATATATTACTTACACGTGCATTTTGTTTTGCAAGCGGTGCAAAAAAAATTAAAAAGGGAATGCAACACGAGGACTTCCCAGGAGGACACCCATCCTAGTACTACTCTCGCCCAAGCACGCTTAACTTCGGAGTTCTGATGGGATCCAGTGCTTTAGTGCTGGTATGATCGCATCCGACATGTTACCCCCGTCTTCGTCCCTTATCCTTGCCCCTCCCAACTCCACTACAAAGACGATTGTACATTGCTTTGGCCGCTCCCTCTCAACTACGGAGACGAGTTTAACGCGGTTTCCACCCCTCCCTCTCAACCGCACCAGTGCACGCTTGCCGCGCCACAACGCCGCCGCTAGACTCGTGAATCGTGAGCACCCAGCTATAACTTACCGCACTCGTGCAAAATAATAAAACACGGTAAATATATTACTTACACATGCGTTTTGTTTTGCAAGCGGGGCAAAAAAAAATTAAAAAGGGAATGCAACATGAGGACTTCCCAGGAGGTCACCCACCTAGTACTACTCTCGCCCAAGCAAGCTTAACTTCGGAGTTCTGATGGGATCCGGTGCTTTAGTGCTGGTATGATCGCATCCGACATGTTACCCCCGTCTTCGTCCCTTATCCTTGCCCCTCCCAGCTCCACTACAAAGACGATTGTACATTGCTTTGGCCGCTCCCTCTCAACTACGGAGACGAGTTTAACGCGGTTTCCACCCCTCCCTCTCAACCGCACCATTGCACGCTTGCCGCGCCACAACGCTGCCGCTAGACTCGTGAATCATGAGCACCCAGCTATAACTTACCGCACTCGTGCAAAATAATAAAACACGGTAAATATATTACTTACACGTGCGTTTTGTTTTGCAAGCGGTGCAAAAAAAATTAAAAAGGGAATGCAACACGAGGACTTCCCAGGAGGTCACCCATCCTAGTACTAATCTCGCCAAGCACGCTTAACTTTGGAGTTCTGATGGGATCCAGTGCATTAGTGCTGGTATGATCGCATCCGACATGTTACCCCCCCCCGTCTTCGTCCCTTATCCTTGCCCCTCCCAGCTCCACTAGAAAGACGATTGTACATTCCTTTGGCCGCTCCCTCTCAACTACGGAGACGAGTTTAACGCGGTTTCCACCCCACCCTCTCAACCGACCAGTGCACGCTTGCCGCGCCACAATGCCGCCGCTAGATTCGTGAATCGTGAGCACCCAGCTATAACTTACCGCACTCGTGCAAAATAATAAAACACGGTAAATATATTACTTACACGTGTGTTTTGTTTTGCAAGCGGCGCAAAAAAAATTAAAAAGGGAATGCAACATGAGGACTTCCCAGGAGGTCACCCATCCTAGTACTACTCTCGCCCAAGCACGCTTAACTTCAGAGTTCTGATGGGATCCGGTGGTTTAGTGCTAGTATGATCGCATCCAACATGTTACCCCCGTCTACGTCCCTTATCCTTGCCCCTCCCAGCTCCACTACAAAGACGATTGTACATTGCTTTGGTCGCTTCCTCTCAACTACGGAGATGAGTTTAACGCGGTTTCCACCCCTCCCTCTCAACCGCACTAGTGCATGCTTGCCACGCCACAACGCCGCCGCTAGACTCGTGAATCGTGAGCACCCAGCTATAACTTACCGCACTTGTGCAAAATAATAAAACACGGTAAATATATTACTTACACGTGCATTTTGTTTTGCAAGCGGTGCAAAAAAAATTAAAAAGGGAATGCAACACGAGGACTTCCCAGGAGGACACCCATCCTAGTACTACTCTCGCCCAAGCACGCTTAACTTCGGAGTTCTGATGGGATCCAGTGCTTTAGTGCTGGTATGATCGCATCCGACATGTTACCCCCGTCTTCGTCCCTTATCCTTGCCCCTCCCAACTCCACTACAAAGACGATTGTACATTGCTTTGGCCGCTCCCTCTCAACTACGGAGACGAGTTTAACGCGGTTTCCACCCCTCCCTCTCAACCGCACCAGTGCACGCTTGCCGCGCCACAACGCCGCCGCTAGACTCGTGAATCGTGAGCACTCAGCTATAACTTACCGCACTCGTGCAAAATAATAAAACACGGTAAATATATTACTTACACATGCATTTTGTTTTGCAAGCGGGGCAAAAAAAAATTAAAAAGGGAATGCAACATGAGGACTTCCCAGGAGGTCACCCACCTAGTACTACTCTCGCCCAAGCAAGCTTAACTTCGGAGTTCTGATGGGATCCGGTGCTTTAGTGCTGGTATGATCGCATCCGACATGTTACCCCCGTCTTCGTCCCTTATCCTTGCCCCTCCCAGCTCCACTACAAAGACGATTGTACATTGCTTTGGCCGCTCCCTCTCAACTACGGAGACGAGTTTAACGCGGTTTCCACCCCTCCCTCTCAACCGCACCAGTGCACGCTTGCCGCGCCACAACGCCGCCGCTAGACTCGTGAATCGTGAGCACCCAGCTATAACTTACCGCACTCGTGCAAAATAATAAAACACGGTAAATATATTACTTACACGTGCATTTTGTTTTGCAAGCGGTGCAAAAAAAAATTAAAAAGGGAATGCAACACGAGGACTTCCTAGGAGGTCACCCATCCTAGTACTACTCTCGCCAAGCACGCTTAACTTCGGAGTTCTGATGGGATCCAGTGCATTAGTGCTGGTATGATCGCATCCGACATGTTACCCCCCGTCTTCGTCCCTTATCCTTGCCCCTCCCAGCTCCACTACAAAGACGATTGTACATTGCTTTGGCCGCTCCCTCTCAACTACGGGGACGATTTTAACGCGGTTTCCACCCCACCCTCTCAACCGACCAGTGCACGCTTGCCGCGCCACAATGCCGCCGCTAGATTCGTGAATCGTGAGCACCCAGCTATAACTTACCGCACTCGTGCAAAATAATAAAACACGGTAAATATATTACTTACACGTGCGTTTTGTTTTGCAAGCGGCGCAAAAAAATTAAAAAGGAAATGCAACACGAGGACTTCCCACGAGGTCACCCATCCTAGTACTACTCTCGCCCAAGCACGCTTAACTTCAGAGTTCTGATGGGATCCGGTGGTTTAGTGCTAGTATGATCGCATCCAACATGTTACCCCCGTCTACGTCCCTTATCCTTGCCCCTCCCAGCTCCACTACAAAGACGATTGTATATTGCTTTGGCCGCTCCCTATCAACTACGGAGATGAGTTTAACGCGGTTTCCACCCCTCCCTCTCAACCGCACTAGTGCATGCTTGCCGCGCCACAACGCCGCCGCTAGACTCGTGAATCGTGAGCACCCAGCTATAACTTACCGCACTTGTGCAAAATATTAAAACACGGTAAATATATTACTTACACGTGCATTTTGTTTTGCAAGCGGTGCAAAAAAAATTAAAAAGGGAATGCAACATGAGGACTTCCCAGGAGGTCACCCACCTAGTACTACTCTCGCCCAAGCACGCTTAACTTCGGAGTTCTGATGGGATCCGGTGCTTTAGTGCTGGTATGATCGCATCCGACATGTTACCCCCGTCTTCGTCCCTTATCCTTGCCCCTCCCAGCTCCACTACAAAGACGATTGTACATTGCTTTGGCCGCTCCCTCTCAACTACGGAGACGAGTTTAACGTGGTTTCCACCCCTCCCTCTCAACCACACCAGTGCACGCTTGCCGCGCCACAACGCCGCCGCTAGACTCGTGAATCGTGAGCACCCTGCTATAACTTACCGCACTCGTGCAAAATAATAAAACACGGTAAATATATTACTTACACGTGCGTTTTGTTTTGCAAGCGGCGCAAAAAAAATTAAAAAGGGAATGCAACACGAGGACTTCCCAGGAGGTCACCTATCCTAGTACTACTCTCGCCCAAGCACGCTTAACTTCGGAGTTTTGATGGGATTCGGTGCTTTAGTGCTGGTATGATTGTATCGGACATGTAACCCCCGTCTTCGTCCCTTATCCTTGCCCCTCCCAGCTCCACTACAAAGACGATTGTACATTGCTTTGGCCGCTCCCTCTCAACTACGGAGACGAGTTTAACGCGGTTTCCACCCCTCCCTCTCAACCGCACCATTGCACGCTTGCCGCGCCACAACGCTGCCGCTAGACTCGTGAATCATGAGCACCCAGCTATAACTTACTGCACTCGTGCAAAATAATAAAACACGGTAAATATATTACTTACACGTGCATTTTGTTTTGCAAGCGGCGCAAAAAAAATTAAAAAGGGAATGCAACACGAGGACTTCCCAGGAGGTCACCCATCCTAGTACTACTCTCGCCCAAGCACGCTTAACTTCGGAGTTCTGATGGGATCCAGTGCTTTAGTGCTGGTATGATCGCATCCGACATGTTACCCTCCGTCTTCGTCCCTTATCCTTGCCCCTCCCAGCTCCACTACAAAGACGATTGTACATTGCTTTGGCCGCTCCCTCTCAACTACGGAGACGAGTTGAACGCGGTTTCCACCCCTCCCTCTCAACCGCACCAGTGCACGCTTGCCGCGCCACAACGGTGCCGCTAGATTCGTGAATCGTGAGCACCCAGCTATAACTTACCGCACTCGTGCAAAATAATAAAACACGGTGAATATATTACTTACACGTGTGTTTTGTTTTGCAAGCGGCGCAAAAAAAATTAAAAAGGGAATGCAACACGAGGACTTCCCAGGAGGTCACCCATCCTAGTACTACTCTCGCACAAGCACGCTTAACTTCAGAGTTCTGATGGGATCCGGTGGTTTAGTGCTGGTATGATGGCATCCAACATGTTACCCCCGTCTACGTCCCTTATCCTTGCCCCTCCCAGCTCCACTACAAAGACGATTGTACATTGCTTTGGCCGCTCCCTCTCAACTACGGAGACGAGTTTAACGCGGTTTCCACCCCTCCCTCTCAACCGCACTAATTCACGCTTGCCGCGCCACAACGCCGCCGCTAGACTCGTGAATAGTGAGCACCCATCTATAACTTACCGCACTTGTGCAAAATAATAAAACACGGTAAATATATTACTTACACGTGCATTTTGTTTTGCAAGCGGCGCAAAAAAAATTAAAAAGGGAATGCAACACGAGGACTTCCCAGGAGGACACCCATCCTAGTACTACTCTCGCCCAAGCACGCTTAACTTCGGAGTTCTGATGGGATCCAGTGCTTTAGTGCTGGTATGATCGCATCCGACATGTTACCCCCGTCTTCGTCCCTTATCCTTGCCCCTCCCAACTCCACTACAAAGACGATTGTACATTGCTTTGGCCGCTCCCTTTCAACTACGGAGACGCGTTTAACGCGGTTTACACCCCTCCCTCTCAACCGCACCAGTGCACGCTTGCCGCGCCACAACGCCGCCGCTAGACTCGTGAATCGTGAGCACCCAGCTATAACTTACCGCACTCGTGCAAAATAATAAAACACGGTAAATATATTACATACATGTGCGTTTTGTTTTGCAAGCGGGGCAAAAAAAATTAAAAAGGGAATGCAACACGAGGACTTCCCAGGAGGTCACCCATCCTAGTACTACTCTCGCCCAAGCAAGCTTAACTTCGGAGTTCTGATGGGATCCGGTGATTTAGTGCTGGTATGATCGCATCCGACATGTTACCCCCGTCTTCGTCCCTTATCCTTGCCCCTCCCAGCTCCACTACAAAGACGATTGTACATTCCTTTGGCCGCTCCCTCTCAACTACGGAGACGAGTTTAACGCGGTTTCCACCCCTCCCTCTCAACTGCACCATTGCACGCTTGCCGCGCCACAACGCTGCCGCTAGACTCGTGAATCATGAGCACCCAGCTATAACTTACCGCACTCGTGCAAAATAATAAAACACGGTAAATATATTACTTACACGTGCGTTTTGTTTTGCAAGCGGAGCAAAAAAATTAAAAAGGGAATGCAACACGAGGACTTCCCAGGAGGTCACCCATCCTAGTACTACTCTCGCCCAAGCACGCTTAACTTCGGAGTTCTGATGGGATCCAGTGCTTTAGTGCTGGTATGATCGCATCCGACATGTTACCCCCCGTCTTCGTCCCTTATCCTTGCCCCTCCCAGCTCCACTACAAAGACGATTGTACATTGCTTTCGCCGCTCCCTCTCAACTACGGAGCCGAGTTTAATGCGGTTTCCACCCCTCCCTCTCAACCGCACCAGTGCAAGCTTGGTGCGCCACAATGCCGCCGCTAGACTCGTGAATCATGACACCCAGCTACAACTTACCGCACTCGTGCAAAATAATAAAACACGGTAAATATATTACTTACACGTGCGTTTTGTTTTGCAAGCGGCGCAAAAAAAATTAAAAAGGGAATGCAACACGAGGACTTCCCAGGAGGTCACCCTGTCACATCCCTAGTCTGGTATGACTTAGACTAGCTAGCTATTTGTGCATCATATTTAAATTTCATTTAAATTTGAAATGAGGATTGGTGGAACCCTCAGAATCATTTTTGAAAATGACCTAAATAAAAATTTCTCCAAAAGGGTCCAAGAAAATGCTCATGATGCCCTCTAAAAATATTGGACAGAGATAAAAATCAAAACAATATTTTTAGGAGCTCATGGATAATTATTTTGGCCATTTGGATTAATTCGATAAATATTTGCATTGGATATATATTTCTATATATATGAAATATGGTCCAAAAATTATGCCAATTATACAAGAGCTCTGGAATAATACCATTAGCCCCTACAAAAATTGGCATAATAAAATTAAATGATTTAATATAGTTATTAAATCAAACAAATGTCAGAAAATTAGAAAAGAAAACAGAAAAGGGGAGAGAGACTTACCTGGGCCACTTACCTGGCCCATCTCCAGCTGGCGGCCCAGCCCACCCGCGCTGCCTTCTGTCGTCCCCCTCCTCGGACAGAAGGACGAGGGCGTGTGCCCGACGCTCGCCGGCACGCGCGTGCGCCACCTCCCCCCCTGCTGGCCACCTCCTGCTTCCTTCTCTCGCCCTCGATGCCCCGGACGAAGCCACGCAGCTGCCCCGCACCGCTCTCACTCTCCCTCGCCCTCCTCCTCTTCCCCTGCTCTCTCTCCCTCTCACCCGAAGCACTGCCGCCGCCGCAGCTCGCCACCGACGCGCTCCCCGCCGTCCCCTCGCCCTCCGTAGAGCCCCCGAGCTCCGCCGCGACCCCCTCTACCTCCTCATCGAGCCAAGCAAGACGGAGCATCCCGTGGAGCCATCGCCGTCGCCATCCTCGCCTCCGGCCGCCGTGGGTACTCGCCGTCGATTCGGGAGCTTCCGGGCATCCCCGACCTCGCCCTCGCGCTTGCTGGATGCGCGGTGAGCTCCTCCACCGTTCCCCTCTCTTCTCCCTCCCGTTCCCGCGCCGTAGCGCCGCTCCCCACCACGGCCGAAGCCCCTCGCCGCCGTCCATGTCGCCGCCGCCGTCTCGGCCCGCCTCCGCCCAAACCAAGCCTCCCTCCGCGTTCCTGGTGCCACGAGGGTGCCGCCGGGCCCCTCAGGTGGCCTCCCCGTGCCCCGCAGCCCGATCCCGCTCGCGCCTGAACCCCGGCCGCCGCCGCAAGCTTGCTCCGGCGAGCTCCGGCGCCCCCGCAGCCCCCCCAACCAGCTCCCCTGGTTGCGGACGAAGACGGGCTACGCCCCGGTGGTCTTCGCGCGATCAAACGCCGTCTATAACGCAAGTCCGGCGAGTCGCCACCGCGCTAATGGTCGCCGCCGGCCAGAACTCCGGCGGGCTGACGTGGCTTAGCTAATTAGTCACTAATCCCCCACCTACTGACGCTGACCAGTGGGCCCAGGGTTTAGTCAAAGCTAGTCAGCCCGGGTTTGACTCGGGGTTAACCCCAGTGTCACTGACGTGTGGGACCCACACGTCAGGTTTGACCCTGGACAGCCGCGTTGACCCGCTGACGTCGTGCTGACGTCATGCTGGCGCAGTATATATTTTCTGGAATTAAAATAATTCAGAAAATCCAGAAAATGATTTAAACTTCAAAAATTCATAACAATTCAACCGTAGCTCAGATTGAAATAATTTATATATGAAAAATTATCAGAAAAATGCCATCTTTCCATCTGTACTAGTTTCATGCATGAAAAACAAACTTATACATGCTGAATATGGGAAAACACATTATGGCATATATAAGAGACTTAATTTAGAAATGCATTTGAACCTTTGGTTCAAATGGACTTCAAACCAAGTGAACACTAGTTGCATTAGCTCAACAGCATCACATCTACATGCCATGTTCATGCATCATATTGTTGCATATGATTGTGTGTTGATTGCCGGCACCGTTCCTTCTCGATAGGTCCTGCTCCGGAGACGTTCCAGAGTACCTGTCTGTGAAGCAGTGCCTCCCTTGTTGATTTACCAGGCAAGCAAACCCCCTTGTTCATTTCGATAAAACCCTACTCTCTCGCTCCTGCTCTCAGTTATTGCATTAGGACAACAACGATTCATCTGCTACTTTGTGCTGCGGTAGTTGAACCCATTCCTCTGCATGACCTGCCATTGCCACAGTAAATAGTTGAAACCCACTAGCATGTGTAGGAGTTGATTGAAGCCATTGTTGTGTTCCTACCATGCTATGCCTGCTATTGCTTAGAGTTGTGTCAGGTCTGATTCATTGGGAATGAATTGGAGTGTCACGATATGTTCTGATGCTGAGAGTGAAGTGTGTGAACACGATTTGGTAAAGGTAGCGGTGAGAGGCCATGTAGGAGTACATGGTGGGTTGTCTCACTGGAACCGTCCTTAAGCCCTGAGTTCTGTGTATGTTGTCCAATGACTCGATACTACCACACATTGGGCTCCGGGCGCTCCAAGCCCTCTCGACTTATTAACCAACTTGATCTCTGTCCAGGAGTCGCAACTAGTTTCTGGTGTTTGTAGGTAGTGCTATTTTTCTACCAAGTGGCACCCGGCAGGGTGGGCATGGGACAAACTAGGCACACGTGGCCCGGTGTACCGAGTGGCACCCGGTTGGTGGGCTCGGGAACCCTGTACACATCGTTTGGGGCCGTAAGCGACACCCCGGCCGGATCTCCTTGCGGATGGAACCCGAATAGGCGATAAACCTGGACTAGAGTCTTGTGTGGTTAGTCAGGTCGTGGCCGACACCCTCGCCAGGCTTCCGCTTGAAGGTTGCCGAGATACATGACGTGTACATGGCGGTAAGTGGCGAGAGCGTGTGTGAAGAAGTACACCCCTGCAGGGTTAACATGATCTATTCGAATAGCCGGGTCCGCGGTTATGGACTTCTTGGATGCTTACATGGTACATAGACAACTTGAAGAGGATACTATAAAATGCTCAAGACAAGTGTGAGTGCTATGGACGGCCTTCTCGTAGGGAGACGGGGATGAATCCATAGTAGTGTATTGTGTGGTGATTAGTGGACTCGTGTACGTTGTTTCACCTCAAGAGTTTCTGGTAGTCGTAGAATAGGATAGCCACAGAGTCAAAGCTGGCTTGCTGCAACTAAACCCCACATTACCCTCTTGATACCAATGCATGTACGATAGGATCTGATGTAAGTCTTGCTGAGTACCTTTGTACTCATGTTGCTTTATTTATGTTTTTGCAGCGGAGACTTCGGTCTTACTAGTGTTCTCGTGGACTTCGACTAGTAGCTAGTACCTCAGCTACGATCTTGATCGGATGTTGTAGATAGTCAGGCTCTTCAGCCTTTTTCTTTTGTAGATGTCTGTACCCAGACATGTAATGCTTCCGCTTGTTGCTTGTATGCTCTGTATGATGGGTCTTGTGACCCCTGTTTGCAATTTATACTATGACGGCTCTTCTGAGCCTTTATCTATATGAGTTGTTGAGTTATGCTGTGATGCCATGTTGTACAGCACATACTTGCATGTTATGCGTACGTGTAATGTGTATTGCTATGTGTGGGATCTGACTATCTAGTTGTTTATTCTTAGTAGCCTCTCTTACCGGGAAATGTCTCCTAGTGCTTCCACTAAGCCCTGGTAGCTTGCTACTGCTCCGGAACACTTAGGCAGGCCGGCATGTGTCCTTCTTCGATCCTGTGTCTGTCCCTTCGGGGAAATGTCACGCGATGAATACCGGAGTCCTGCTAGCCCGCTACAGCCCGGTTCACCGGAGTCCTGTTAGCCCAGTGCGACAGCCTGAATTCACTCGTTGATGACCGACACGTTCGATGCTGGGTCATGGATGCCTGTCCCTGTAAGTGAGTGCCACTTTGGGTTTACGACTAGCCATGTCAGACCGGTCTCTTTATCATATGGATGCTAGCGACACCATCATATACGTGTGCCAAAATGCGCAAACGGTCCCGGGCAAAGGTAAGGCGACACCCGTGGGGATACCATGCGTGAGGCCGCAAAGCGATATGAGGTGTTACATGCTAGATCGATGTGGCATCGAGTCGGGGTCCTGACAGCTTTTGGTATCAGAGCTTGACTGCCTGTAGGATTACCAAGCCATACTGGTCGAAGTTGAGTCTAGAAATTCTTTAGTTATATAAGGGAATTGATTGTGGGATGGAACGTAAGGCTCTTTTTACTCCTTTACCTCATGGCCTTCTGATCTGAGTCATCCTATCTTTCCGACGGGGTTAAGGAACTAGGCTTCTCCTCCGTCTATCAGGATCACGTGTTACTACTCCGTAGTTCCATAGGACTGGTTGATCAAAGTCATACCCCAGTTTCGAGTACTTCCGGTGTAGTCTGGTTAGTACTATCTCAGAACCTTGAGTGATGATGATAAGTATGTTACTACCCCATTTTTAGTAGGATGTCTCATTCTGAGCATTTTACTGCCGTTATGCTGCCGGATTTTCCCTAGGAGTTCGAGTGATACTAATTCCTTGTCCTATATTCTACAGTCCTTAGTTGTTGCTGATTCCGTCCTTGACTCGTTTCTCAGGATGTCATCAGCCAAGCAAAGTTCCGTTGCTCGTAACCAGAATCACGGAGATGGTAGGTATGAGGATCCTCCCGACCAGCCTTCGTTGACAGAGTTCATGCTAGAGATGGAAAGGAACAAGCATGAGTCCAACCACTTGTTGGCACATATCGAGGAGAACACCGCACATCAGTCCAACAAGTCTGTGACCATTCATGATTTCGTCCGCTTGCACCCACCTACCTTTCATCATTCCATCGAGCCACTCGATGCAGATGACTGGCTCCGTAGCATCACCCATAAGCTGCGTTCCGCGAACGTAGCTGAAGATGACAAGGTCACTTATGTCACATACCACCTGGAAGGTCCTGCTAGTCTTTGGTGGCAGAACTACGAGGCTATGCCTCCAGCTGGCCAGATTCCTACCTGGAAGGATTTCACTGAGGCTTTTCGCGAGCATCACATTCCCCAGGCCCTTCTTGATCGCAAGAGAGAAGAGTTCTGTAGTCTCACCCAGAATAAGATGGCTGTTGATGCTTATAGCAGAGAGTTCGAGAACCTCGCCCGTTATGCCACAGAAGAAGTGTCCACGGATGCTAAGAAGCAGGCTAGGTTCCGGAAAGGTCTCAACCCCAAGTTGCGTCGTGATCTCCACCTGCATCATTGTGATACATTCCAAGCCCTTGTGAACAAGGCCATCAATGCAGAGACAGCTCAACTCACTTACGAGGAGTCTCGTAAGCACACCCGTGATTTGGGATCCTCCTCTGGCTCTAGTTCCCTGAAACGCCGGATTTGGGTTCCAAACTCCGCTCTTCCTTCCGGTTATACACCGAGGTCATCTCATGTGGTGCCTCCTCCAGCTCAGTCGTATGTTCCACCCAGGCCTACTGGCAGACTGTTTGTCAGTGCGGGTCCCCGTCCAACCTCAGGGACTTGCTTCACATGCGGGAAGCCAGGACACTATGCACGTGATTGCTCTCAGACTAGTTATGCTCCACCCCAGCCCGAGAAGACTGTTGGCTGTATTAAGCCATCACGCAAGATGATCAGTGTCAAGTCAGTTTCCACTGAACGTGGACGTGTGCATCACGTCTCAGCTAAAGACGCTCATGATGATCCGGATGTCGTTCTTGGTACACTCCTTGTCAATTGTCACCCAGCATCAGTTCTATTCGATACTGGAGCATCTCACTCCTTCATTTCTGAAGGCTATGCTCGTTTGCACGACATATCATTTTGTGATATGCCAACTCCGCTTGAAATCCAAACCCCAGGGTCTAGATGGCAGACCACCAGAATCAGCCATGGTAACGAAATTCTTGTTGATAGACTTGTATTCCTTGCATCACTTGTAGCCCTCAAGTCTTCAGATATTAACATCATCTTGGGTATGGACTGGATGACAGCTCATCATGCCAAGATTGATTGTTACACAAGACCTGTTCAACTTACACACCCATCTGGCAGGATAGTCACCGTCTCCACTAGAGTTGCAAAGCGTCAGCTCTATTCTCTTAATGCCAGCCCCCTTCCAGACCTTGAAGATATCCCGGTAGTCCGTGACTTTCCGGATGTCTTTCCAGAGGAACTGCCAGGTGTTCCACCTGACAGAGATGTAGAGTTCGTCATAGATCTTATCCCAGGAACAGCTCCAATCTCCCGGAGACCTTACAAGATGGCACCCCTAGAACTAGCCGAGCTTAAGAAACAACTCGATGAGTCCTTGCAAAAGGGTTTCATCCGTCCTAGTTCTTCTCCTTGGGCTTGCCCCGTCCTCTTTGTCAAGAAGAAAGACGGTACGGACCGGATGGTCATTGATTATCGTCCCGTTAATTTGGTCACGATAAAGAACAAGTATCCGCTTCCCAGGATCAACGACCTGTATGATCAGCTCGCTGGATCCTCAGTCTTCTCCAAGATGGATTTAAGGTTAGGCTACCATCAAATCAAGATCAGAAACGGGGACATTCCCAAGACAGCTTTTGTCACTCGTTATGGTCAGTACGAGTACACCGTCATGTCCTTTGGCCTAACCAACGCCCCAGCCACATTCTCCCGCTTGATGAACTCGATCTTCATGGAGTACTTAGATAAGTTCGTCGTGGTTTACCTCGATGATATTCTTATTTACTCGAAGAACGAGGAAGAGCATGCCGAACATCTTAGACTTGTTTTAGAAAAACTCAGAGAACACCGTCTTTATGCCAAGTTCTCCAAGTGTGAATTTTAGTTGCCAGAAGTGACCTACCTAGGCCACGTAATCTCTGGTAAGGGCATTGCTGTCAATCCCGAGAGAGTTCAAGCCGTTCTCGATTGGACTCCACCTGAGACCGTGAAACAAGTTAGGAGTTTCCTTGGCCTAGCCAGCTATTGTCGCCGCTTTGTTGAAAACTTCTCCAAAGTAGCCAAACCCCTCACGGAACTTCTCAAGAAAGATAAAAAGTTCGAGTGGTCCCCACAGTGTGAGTACAGTTTTCAGGAACTGAAAAGACGCCTGACTTCTGCTCCCATACTTGTGCCACCGGATTTCACTAAAGACTTTATTATCTACTGCGACGCCTCACGACAGGGACTAGGTTGCATTCTTATGCAGGATCGTCATGTGATTGCCTATGCATCTCGACAGTTGCATCCACATGAGGAGAATTATCCTACACATGATCTAGAGCTTGCATCCGTAGTCTATGCACTCAAGACCTGGCGACATTACCTCCTTGGTAAACGTTGCGAGATTTACACCGATCACCAGAGTCTCAAGTATATCTTCACCCAACCGGATCTGAACCTTAGGCAAAGACGTTGGTTGGAGTTGATCACAGATTATGATCTAGGGATTACCTACACCCCAGGCAAAGCCAATGTCATGGCCGATGCTCTAAGCCGTAAATCTTATTGCAACAATCTCATGTTGCAGCAAGGCCAACCACTTCTCCATGAGGAATTCTGTAAGCTTAACCTTCACATAGCTCCTCGCGGATTCCTTTCTACTCTGGTGGCGAAACCTGATGTCAGGACCCTGACTCAATGCCACATAGATCTAGCATGTAACACTTCATATCACTTTGCGGCCTCACGCACGGTATTCTCACGGGTGTCGCCTTACCTTTACCCGGGACCGTTTGCGCCTTTTGGCACACGTATATGACAGTGTCGCTAGCATCCATATGATAAGGAGCCCGGGCTGACATGGCTAGTCGTAAACCCAAAGTGGCACAAACTTACAGGGACAGGCATCCATGACCCAGCATCGAACGTGTCGATCATCAGCGAGTGAATCCAGGCTGTAGCACTGGGCTAGCAGGACTCCGGTGAACCGGGCTGTAGCGGGCTAACAGGACTCCGGTATTCATCGCGTGACATTTCCCCGAAGGGACAGACACAGGAACGAAGAAGGACACATGCCGGCCAGCCTAAGTGTTCCGGAGCAGTAGCAAGCTACCATGGCTCGGTGGAAACACTAGGAGACA
>NC_041381.1:53903796-53904930 GCF_002162155.2 Triticum dicoccoides | reverse complement strand
AATGCAACACGAGGACTTCCCAGGAGGTCACCCATCCTAGTACTACTCTCGCCCAAGCACGCTTAACTTCGGAGTTCTGATGGGATCCGGTGCTTTAGTGCTGGTATGATCGCATCCGACATGTTACCCCGGTCTTCGTCCCTTATCCTTGCCCCTCCCAGCTCCACTACAAAGACGATTGTACATTGCTTTGGCCGCTCCCTCTCAACTACGGAGACGAGTTTAACGCGGTTTCCACCCCTCCCTCTCAACCGCACCAGTGCACGCTTGCCGCGCCACAACGCCGACGCTGGACCCGTGAATCGTGAGCACCCAGCTATGACTTACCGCACTCGTGCAAAATAATAAAACACGGTAAATATATTACTTACACGTGCGTTTTGTTTTGCAAGCGGCGCGAAAAAAATTAAAAAGGGAATGCAACACGAGGACTTCCGAGGAGGTCCTCGTCCTAGTACTACTCTCGCCCAAGCACGCTTAACTTCAGAGTTCTGATGGGATCCGGTGCTTTAGTGCTGGTATGATCGCATCCGACATGTTACCCTGGTCTTCGTCCCTTATCCTTGCCCCTCCCAGCTCCACTACAAAGACGATTGTACATTGCTTTGGCCGCTCCCTCTCAACTACGGAGACGAGTTTAACGCGGTTTCCACCCCTCCCTCTCAACCGCACCAGTGCACGCTTGCCGCGCCACAACGCCGACGCTGGACCCGTGAATCGTGAGCACCCAGCTATGACTTACCGCACTCGTGCAAAATAATAAAACACGGTAAATATATTACTTACACGTGCGTTTTGTTTTGCAAGCGGCGCGAAAAAAATTAAAAAGGGATTGCAACACGAGGACTTCCCAGGAGGTCACCCATCCTAGTACTACTCTCGCCCACCACTTCCTCGCCATTACCACCATTGCCACTATCCACCTTCGACGCATACTACGTATACAAGTATGTTACTTACTCCACCACTTCCTCGCCATTACCACCTCGCCATTACCACCATTACCACCGTTGCCACTTTCCACCTTCGATGCATACTACGTATACAAGTATGTTACTTACTCCACCACTTCCTCGCCATTACCACCATTACCACCGTTGCCACTATCCACCTTCGACGCATAGTACGTATACA
>NC_041381.1:53853005-53903465 GCF_002162155.2 Triticum dicoccoides | reverse complement strand
CATTACCACCGTTGCCACTTTCCACCTTCGAGGCATACTACGTATACAAGTATGTTACTTACTCCACCACTTCCTCGCCATTACCACCATTACCACCATTGCCACTATCCACCTTCGACGCATACTACGTATACAAGTATGTTACTTACTCCACCACTTCCTCGCCATTACCACCATTACCACCGTTGCCACTATCCACCTTCGACGCATACTACGTATACAAGTATGTTACTTACTCCACCACTTCCTCGCCATTACCACCATTACCACCGTTGGACTATATACTTTGGCCGGACTGTTGGACTATGAAGATATAAGATTGAAGACTTCGTCCCGTGTTCGGATAGGACTCTCCTTGGCATGGAAGGCAAACTTGGTGATTCAGATGTAGATCTCCTTCTCGGTAACCGACTCTGTGTAACCCTAGCCCCCTCCGGTGTCTATATAAACCAGAGGGTTTAGTCCGTAGGACATAACAACAATCATACCATAGGCTAGCTTCTAGGGTTTAGCCTCTACGATCTCGTGGTAGATCAACTCTTGTAATACTCATATCATCAAGATCAATCAAGCAGGAAGTAGGGTATTACCTCCATCGAGAGGGCCCGAACCTAGGTAAACATCGTGTCTCTAGTCTCCTGTTACCATTAGCCTTAGACGCACAGTTCGGGACCCCCTACCCGAGATCCACCGGTTTTGACACCGACACCAAGACTCCATGGGTGTTAGATTAATTAAAATGTAATCTAGATTATTGACTCTAGTGCAAGTGGGAGATTGAAGGAAATATGCCCTAGAGGCAATAATAAAGTTGTTATTTTATATTTCCTTATTCATGATAAATGTTTATTATTCATGCTAGAATTTTATTAACCGTAAACTTGATACATGTGTGAATACATAGACAAAACAACGTGTCCCTAGTATGCCTCCACTAGACTAGCTCGTTGCTCAAAGATGGTTAAGTTTCTTAGCCATGGACGTGAGTTGTCATTTGATAATCGGATCACATCATTAGTGGAATGATGTGATGGACAAGACCCATCTGTTAGCTTAGCATAATAATCGTTCAGTTTTATTGCTACTGCTTTCTTTGTGTCAAATATATATTCCTCCTACTATGAGATTATGCAACTCCTGGACACTGGACAAATGGTTTATGTGCTATCAAACATCACAATGTAACTGGGTGATTATAAAGATGCTCTACAGGTATCTCCAAAGGTGTTTGTTGAGCTGGCATAGATCGAGATTAGGATTTGTCACTCCGAGTATCGGAGAGGTATCTCTGGGCCCTCTCGGTAATGCACATCATATAGAGCCTTGCAAGCAATGTGACTAATGAGTTAGTTGCAGGATGATGCACTATGGAACGAGTAAAGAGAATTGCTAGTAACGAGATTGAACTAGGTATGAAGATACCGACGATCGAATCTCGGGCAAGTAACATACCGATGACAAAGCGAATAACTATGTTAACATTGCGGTTCGACCGATAAAGATCTTCGTATAATATGTTGGAACCAATATGAGCATGCTTAACATTATTGACCACACGGTCATGTCTACATAGTTCTCAAACCCGTAGGGTCCGCATGCTTAACATTCGATAACGATACATATTATATGAGTTAGGTGTTTTGGTGACCGAAGGTTGTTCAGAGTCCCGGATGAGATCACGGACATGACGAGGAGTCTCGAATTGGCCGAGGGGTAAAGATTGATATATTGGAAGGTTATATATGGACACCAGAATGGTTCTGAAGAGGTTCGTGGATTTTTGGAGTACCGGGAGGTTACCAAAACCCCCAGGGAAAGTTAATGGGCCTCATGGGCCATAGTGGAGAGGAGGAGGCCGGCCATGGGAGGTGGTGCACGCCCCCCAAGCCAATCCGAATTGGAAAAGGGTTGGGGGCGTGGCCCCCCTTTCCTTCTCCCTCTCCACCTCTTTCCCCTTTCCCCCTCTCGGTAAGAAGGAAAAAAGAGGGGGGAGGGCGAATCCTACTAGGACAGGAGTCCTACTAGGACTCCCCCTCTATGGTGTGCCCCTGGTGGCCGACCTCCTCCCCTCCTCCTTTATATACGGGGGTAGGGGGCACCCCAAGGCACACCAATTGTTTTAGTCGTGTGCGGTGCCCCCCTCCACCGTTTACTCCTCCGATCATATTGTCGTAGTGCTTAGGCGAAGCCCTGTGCAGAACACTTTACCAACACCATCATCACGCCGTCGTGCTGACTGAACTCATCGAATCCTTCATGCCTCTACTGGATCAAGAGTTCAAGGGACATCATTGAGCTAAACATGTGCAGAACTCAGAGGTGCCGTACGTTCGGTACTGGCTCGGTTGATTCGAGAAGATGTTCGACTACATCAACCACATTAAGTTAATGCTTCCGCTTTTGGTCTATGAGGGTACGTGGACACACTCTCCCCCCGTCGTTGCTATGCATCTCCTAGATAGAACTTGCGTGAGCGTAGGATTTTTTTTGAAATTGCATGCTACATTTCCAAACAGAAACCTCGGTCAGACTCCTTGTGGATGGAACCTGCATAGGTGATAAACCTGGACTAGAGACTTGTGTGGTTAGTCAGGTCACGGCCGACACCCTCACCAGGCTTCCTCTTGAAGGTTGCCGAGATACATGACGTGTATATGGAGATAAGTGGCGAGAGCGTGTGTGAAGAAGTACACCCCTGCAGACTTAACATGATCTATTCGAATAGCCGCGTCCACAGTAATGGACTACTGGGTTGCTTATGTAGTTCATAGACAAGTGAAAGTGGATACTCTAAAATGCGCAGTGTAAGTGTGAGTGCTATGGATGGCCTTCTCGTAGGGAGACGGGAGGGGATCCATAGTGGTGTATTGATATGGTGAATATGTGGACTCGTGTGAGCCACCTCAAAAGAGTTACCAGCAGTCGTAGTACATGATAGCCACTGAGTCAAAGTTGGCTTCCTGCAGTTAAACTCCACCACCCCTTTGTTGATACTGATGCATATGTAGCTAGTTCTGATGTAAGTCTTGTTGGGTACATTTGTACTCACGTTTGCTTAATTTATGTTTTTGCAGCAAGACTTCAGTCTCACTAGTATTTCTGCGTGGACTTCGACGTTCAGCTTGTTACCTCAGCTACGATCTTGTACCCTTGGGAGGGTCTTGTAGATAGTCAGGCTTCTCAGCCTTTTTCATTTGTAGTTGTCTGTACTTAGACATGTTATGCTTCCTTTGCTTGTATGCTCTATATGTTGGGTCATGTGACCCATGATTGTAATTCTTACTATGTATGACTCTTCGGAGCCTTATGAATAAATTCTTTGAGCTGTAGATTTTTGTTGTGATGCCATGTTGTATTTGCACATATCGAGCATATTGTAGGCATGATATCAAAATGCTGGGTATGGGTGGGATCCAACAATCTAGTTGTTTAGTATTTGTAGCCTCTCTTATGGGGAAATGTCTCCTAGTGCTTCCACTGGGCCATGGTAGCTTGCTACTGCTCTGGAACACATGGGATGATCGGCATGTGTCCTTCTTTGCTCCTGTGTCTGGTCCTTTAGGGAAAAGTCACACGTTGTTCCTTTAAGTCCTTGTAGCTTGCTACGACTTGGGTTCATACGTTGATGACCGACACGTGCATTGCTGGGTCATGTATGCATGTCCCTATAAGTTAGTGCCACCTTGGGTTTATGACTAGTCATGTCGGCCCGGGTTCTCTATCATATGGACGCTAGCGACACTATCATATACGTGAACAAAAAGGCGCAAACGGTCTAGGGCCAGGTAAGGTGGCACCCGTGGGGATACCGTGTATGAGGCCGCAAAGTGACATGATGTGTTACATGCTAGATCGGTGTGACTTACGATCGGGGTCCTGACAACTTTGGTATCAGAGACTGACTGCCTGTAGGATTACCAAGCCAAACTGTTCGAAGTCGAGTCTAGAAACTCTTTACTTTATATAACGGAATTGATTGTGGAAGGGAACGTAAGGCTCTTTTTACTCCAGTACTATCACCCGTCTCTCTCTTCTATTAACTCAGCCGACTTGCGAGGCCGGGGAGTGTGCCTATGATCGGTTCCCAATTGCGGTCCCATATGTGTGTGCAAACGCAATATGACACGCGTTCCATTTGGAGAGCAGCCTGCTATACCAACCAACCATCTAGGGTGCAACACGAACACGACGGGAGTGTCGTATTCATGTATACCGTCGTTTTCTTGAGGCTTTGCTCCATGGCGCAATCCATGGATACAAAATTATATTTAAAACTCGAGGGCGGGGCTTTTCCCGCGTGGTAGGTGGGGCAGTTCCGCCTAGTCGGTTCGACAGAGAGACGAGAAGACGAGGGAGTAGGCTGCTGCAAACGTAGGGCTGTGTGATTTGACAGCGAGTTACTGCTAGATAGGTGGCGCCCTGTGATTTGACTTGCCATTGCCATTTTAACTATGACGCTGTGACCGGCGTGAGTCTCCTGATTCCTGACCACCTCCATGGTATACAGGTGCCAAGTACTGCACTCCTCACTCCTTTTGGCAAATGCAATAAATACTACTCCCTCTCTCTTAGTTTACAAAGCGTGCACGTACCCCTAGGTCGTTAATTTGACCAACCTAATAGAAGTCATATACAATATTACAAAAAACATACCATTATAAACTTCAGATGTTCTATTTTCAAATGGTATAATTTTTGTGTTATATAGTTTATATGACGGTGATAAAATTGACAACCTAGGTATACACGCATGACTTGTAAACTGAAACGGAGGGACTATGAAGAAAGAAATAGAGAGAAGTAAAAAAATTACTCTTATAGCCAACCATACAGCTAACCTTGTTGTATGAGTGACTAAGTGATGACTATGTATGGCATGCCAACATCAGATAGCCTAACACACCTAGACAGAGGAAGTAGTTTCATGCATGCGAGGTAGGAAAAATGTTAATTTATAGCCGTTTGAAATATCCAAGGGCTTGACCGCACGAGCGAGGCGACGGTCGTGGTAGGCACGACCATGATACGGGCTACTGGCAGCCCTTTGATTTGAGATCGAACGGTCGCATGCTAAGTTGCTAAAAATTTGCAGAATAACCCTCCAGGATAGGATATTCACCCATAGGTTAAGAATCACGCCATGCAACCATTCGATCTCAGATCCAAGGGCTCTCGGAAGCCCGTATCATGGGAGCATGGAAAGCCCTACCGTTTGCACGCCCCACACATCATTTTTACATTCGGAAAACCGCTAGCAGTTCACTCCTACTCGTCCCCGGCCGTCCTTTAACATTACTGCAATTCGCTCCTAGTCGTCCGGTCCTTTCAAATTACAACAGTTCCACTAATCCTAATCCTCCTCCCAAATCCATGGCATCCCAAATCTCCATGATCAGTCGTGAGTACAAGGTTAGAACCATCACTGGTGATGAGTTCGACGCCATCTACATCCGTTCTTCCACGACGGTGAAAGAATTCCTTGCTTGCTTCAAACGCATGTTTGAAAAGTCAAAGGGTGATGAGTGGGTCACTAGGCTAGATGTTGAGTACACCACAGTCTTGGGAAAAGAGAAGAATCTAAAGGAGGAAGATAAGAAGAAGCCTGCGTGATCCAGGTTTGCGTGCATAACATGTGCTTGGTCTACCACATATGACATGCCGACGTTGAGTGCGAGGATTTTAAGAACTTCCTTGGGGGCAGCAAAGTCAAATTCGTTTATGTTGACTTTAGGAACGACAAAGAAGTCCTGGGTCGGATAGGCCTCATTGTAGGCCATCCCTTTGACCTCCATAGGAATGTTCTGGTGTCCTCCCGCTAGCCTTCAATGCTGACCCTAGCAAGAGCTATGATTGATATTTCGTACGGTAAACTGACGAAACCTCCACCCAAGTTTCATCTTGGATGGTAATGGAATGTACTAGATAGAGACCACATCAATTACACTGCTATGGATGCCTACCTTTGTTTCAATATCTACAAGGGTTCAATGAAGAGCAAGAGCCAAGTGTGCAGTTCAAGCAAAGAAGTATCGACCAAGAGGAAGAGGGACAAGGACGAAGTCGAGCACATGGACGAGGAGTCCGAGTAAGGTGCCAGTGTCGTTTCTCATGGTGGTTGTAATGAAGTGTCTACCAGATTAGTTGCATAGTTTAATTTCAGGGTGCTTAGGTTTATTTGAGGGGTGTGTTATGCTGAGCCCCCAACAGAACTATGTTATGTTCCTTCTTGTTACTTTAACTCTTCAGTACGTACATACTAGTATTTCTTATAGTTCATCTTGTAGTTGGTAGTACTACCACTTTTTTCTTCACATTATCACTACAAGAAATATGTCAACTTGTGACCTTGACTATTGGTCACTGAAAGGTCATGGTTTTTCATTTGTGACCTTTTTTTGACCAAAAACAGAAGGTCAAAAGCCGAGGGTCGTTAACTGACTATAGCGACCTTCTCTGTGAGAAGGTCGTGGACGTTTATGACCAAAATATGCCCACTGTGGCGTTTTGGTCGCTAGCAACCTTCCCAGGCCACGTAGGCATCCAGCGTGGCAATCTAATGTGGCACAAGATTCAGCCCGGTCCAATTTGATTTTCTACATGGGCCTAGCCCATTTAGTATTTTTTTCATGTTAATTCTGGTCGGCTTCATGGGCCACGCCCTACAATTCGGATTTTTAATTTTCTGGGCCATGGCCCTTTTGCAAACCATTTCATTAGGCCTTTTTGTTCAGGTTTTCTAGAAATGCACAATATTCCAGTCCACTATTATTTGGGCTGTAGCCTTTTTAGAGCCCATATATTATTTGTTCCAATAGAACATTTGGTCTTTTTATTCACTAATTTCTAGTTTACACATTTGAACAACAAACACTAAATAATTCTCTCAATTAAATGATTAAATTCAAAAATCATTCATCCAAATACACACAACATCACATACAACTCTGCACGTCCAACATCATCTAAAACAAGCAAAAACAGATACACAAGCACATACAAGTGTGCTTACAAGCAAAAACAGATACACAAGCACCAAAACATGATGCAACATCAACTAAAGATGTGGTGCGCATCTCCAGCCTGTTTCGATCTTCCATCACAGCAGCAGCAACCTAAACAACATTAGGTCACCAAAAAGAAACCAGGCCATCAACATGAGGTGGTAATCCAACTTAACACTTTGTGAGGAGCGGCGCCACCAGGAGAATGCCGATCACCCAAGGCGCTCCAGCCCAGGGGCGACATGTGGGAGCTAGAGATGCCAATGGAGTACCTGGTCAGCCTCTGGTACCTGGCCACAGTTCACAAACTTGGTGTGAGCATTTGTTATGACATTAACATGCAACACAAGCAAAGATGGCATGATTGAACCTTGCATAGTAAAAACTTGCAAGTAAATAAGAACAATGCTGAGAAGATAAAACATGCACATTTCAGCCTAGTTAAAACTGAAAATTACAGTATGTACAATTCTCATTCATGGGTAGATGTAGTGCAAGATGAACTCATTACATAAGGGAGAAATTTCCGCTGGAGAGCAACAGTAAAGTCAATATGCATGTAGATATCACCATTGATCTACTAATCATGCAAAGTTCTAAGGGTTAAGATATGATTTCACATCAAAAAGCTAAAGAAGATGGTCCAACTGACAACAGGTACGCATCAATGGGCATGCAGGCTCACTCATGCCTTCCCGGAAGGTTCTGATAATAAACATGAAAATCCAAACTTAAGTTAATTGTGAAAAGGTTAAATGGATCCAAATAAACATGCAATTCACATAACTTCATAAAACAGCACCAAACAGTACGAATGCAGATATCATCACTGACCAGCATTTAGTCATGCAAAGTGTTGCTGATCTAGATATGGTTTCACATAAGAAATATTCAGAAACCAGTTGAACAGAATTGACTACAAAAGAAATCAGAATTGAATAGAATTATCATGCTTGTCTACTTTCAGGAAAGTTAATACATATTTCCATGCTTGTCTATCAAATAAATTGTATCAACTTAACACTTAGTCATGCATAAGTGTTTCACATAAAGTTAATACATATTTCCATGCTTGTATATCAAATAAAACATACAGAAGTGTAATTAACAGTAGATGCACTAACAGAAGGAAGCAAGCCTAATTATAGTACTTCACAGTAGATAAACATTTGTTGATGCTAAAAAAGACAAAGGCGTGTACCATGACATGTCCAGCAAGCCTAATTAATAGTGTCAAACTGCAGCTATAAATAGCACATCAGCAACAGCATAATACTAATCTGAAACCTTAATTGAAGTTCATGTATCACTATCCCAAAATTAAGAAACATGTCTACTAAAATCCATGGGTCAGCTATAACTGTCCCAGAATTGTCCAAGGCTTGGCATCTTGTCAAGATGCCGACGAATAAACTCTGCGTCCTTAACTATGTTATCTGCCCTGAAATGCTTCCTCTGCTGTAGATGTTATTTGAGAAAGAGATAATGTTGTCAACGGTGTTGACAATCCTGTTCCTCGCTGAAAAGTAAAAAGAATGTCAGCAAAGGAAGAGCAAGCAGAACACATTCATGTCAAATATACATGTGTAAGATACTATCAGCATTCATTGCATGTCTATGTGTACTGCTATAATTTTACGCCAAGCAGTGCACTAGTACATCAATTACACTAAGCCTCAAATGAGGTTCACCAAAGCCGAAATAGGCTGCATGGCTCGAACGGTCCGCATCCCTCAGATCTCATAGCTATGGGCCATCATGGATGAACTTAAAAGTAAACTACTTTTAGCCACAAGCCACAGGTACAAAGAAATATACTAAAATGGCTTGAAGCTAAAACTAATCAACCATTCATCTCTGGTACTGAAATTTTTTCTTCATTGGGACACTGCTACTTGAGCTAGATACGACAGATAAAGCTACTCAACAGGAAAATAATACACTCAATGGTACACTCTGATGTATAGTTGAAACCAAAGGATAAGTCGAACGAAACTGCAACGAAATAGATGATTTCTCTTCTATAATTAAAACTCACTCAACAGGAAAATAATTGGTATATGACCAAGAAAACTAACAAAATTGATTTGCAACACAGATATTTTGAGATGAATCTATCTTCTCAGCACGGTTTGATAACGGAATAATGTCAACAGTTGTCGTAATATGGGAATCATTCGGGCATAGGTCAAGCAGATAACAACAAGGATGGAGTGGGAGGGAGAGACCATCCATCATCTGAGACCCATCATTTCATTTCATTTCGAAAGAGCAATGGGGGGTACTCAGGAAGTCAACAACACGGAGCAGCCATGCCACTTTTGGTCCTCCTCTTGCAGTAGTAGTATGTATAGTCATTTGTTTGTGTAGTAGTAATGGGTATACAAGTGATCTCTGGACCTGGCAATAGCAACTCCTCAGTGTTGTTCATGGAGACAATGCTCACTCAGCAGGGTAATAGAAAGAGACGCAATGAACAAACCATGGCTCCCATCGTGTACGATGCATGAGGTGCGGTGTAGTATTCATTCTGTGCAACACCGTTAACAATAAGCTGGCCTTGTCGGACCTGTAAAAATGTGCGTGCGGGTTCAGTAAGAATGTACAACATAATGCATCTTGATACAGTATTTGGCATTTGCTGAAGCAGCCTACATATGTGAATCAGCAGAGCAGCGTGAACAGATGACAGCGTGAACATCGGACATTTGCCTGCTACTAGTAACGTGTCTAGGTAATTTCGGGAATAGAGAGAGGGGGTGGACCTTGATGTGGCGGCTGCTTCTGCTTTTCCTCGTGCTGGAGGAAGAAGGACCTTGACAAGCACAAGATCCATGCCGTCTCGAACACTTTCGTCGAGCCGAGCCCTGTGCCTGCGCCCTGCGGTCGGTCGCCATGGCCGGCGGCTAGGGTTTCCGACGCGGGTAGGGGTCGAGGGAGGGCGGGTCTGACAGCGGGCTGAGCAGCTCCAGCGGATCTGCGTCCACGACAAGACGGGGAGGGGCCAACGACGGTGGAGTGGAGGCCGGGGTTGGGGGAGACAACGGAGGTCGGCGGCGGCCATGGTGACCTGCCGCCACCGGCGGCGCTCGTCCAGCGTGGGCGGGAGGGGAGGGTGGAGGTGGCGTGCGGCGTGCGGCGTGGTGGGAGACAGGGGCGAGGCAGATAGGGAGGGACGGTGAGCGTGCGTGGACGGCAAGGTGCAGCGTGGATCTGGGCAGCGCGAGGGGGAAAATGGAGCGGCGGCGGCGATGGGGAGAAGGGGTCCAGGGCTTCATGGGTGGACGAGGATGAGGACATGTGAGGAGAGGGGGATGGGAGAGAGGAGTGCGTGGGGGGGCCATGGACGGCGGGGCGCTCCGCCGGAGGGAGGTGGCGGCTGCAATCTAGAAGGGAGGAGGTGGCGGCTGCGATCTGGAAGGGAGGAGTGGTGTGCGGGGAGAGAGGGGCACGAGGACTCAGGAGATAGGGTTTCGGCTTAGGTGGGCTTCGGGTGAGGACAGTCGTTGGATCCGGGAGCATCCGACGGTGATCCATCCATGATCTGCATGAATCACCCACGGACCAATCAAAATGCAGCACACGCGTACGATGTCATGACCATCTAAATTGGTCGTAGTTAACGAAAAATTGGTCATGGTTGATTAAAAATTCATTTTCCATTTGTCGAGTGCCCAAAATGAGTATTTTTGTAAAGGATCTACCATATATTTATTTCAAAATTGAACCAAATCAATTTTCTAAAATACTAGGACATATTTAATGCACAATTGACCAAATGGTTGGGTGTCAAAAGTTTTGATCCACCTCTGGTGAAAAAGACAAATTTAGGTGGATTCAGCTGGAAGCGGGTCAAATTTGAACTGCAACTACCTCGTAGATTGCTATTTGCTTTTTCCAAAAATCATTTCTAGGTAAATAAGTATCTATTTAATCAGAGAAACACCAAAAGTTTTCTAAGATTCAACTACTAGCTAGGAACGGTCATGTCCGCTGTTTTGACCGCATTTTGAAACAGGCATAAAAATTCAAAAAAAATCAAAAAAATTGGAAAACCTTCGCATTGTGTCATTATATGTGACCAAGTTTCCAGGAAAAATAATAAACTTGTAATACGGAAATTATTTAAAAAAAGTGTTCTCAGAAATGAGCTATCATGCGTGAAGATTCATGGCTTTCTAGGCAAATGATCAATCTTATGGCCACATTCATGGCATAGTTTGTTCAAATGATCTCATATCATGCACAAGGGTGCATATTGGAATTCCAAACAATGTTGCCTAAGGGAGTTTTCATTTTCTTTTCCCAAAAAATTCATTTTCCATTTTTCGAGTGCCTAAAATGAGTTTTTTTGTGAAGGACCTCCCAAATAATTGTTGCAAAATTGTACAAATCAATTTTCTAAATACTAGGACATATTTAATGCACAATTGACAAAATGGTTGGGTGCAAAAAGTTTTGATCCACCTCTCGTGAAAAAGACAAATTTCCGCCGATTCAGTTGGAAGCGGGTCAAATTTGAACTGCAGCTGCCTCATAGTTTGCTATTTATTTTTTCCAAAAATAATTTCTAGTTACATAAGTACCTATTTAATCAGAGAAACACCAAAAAAATTCCAAGACTCAACCACTAGCTAGGAACGGTCAAGCCCGCAGTTTTGACCGCATTTTGAAACGGGCATAAAAAATTCAAAAAAAATCAAAAAATTGGAAAACCTTCGCATTGTGTCTTTATATGTGACCAAGTTTCCAGGAAAAATAATAAACTTGTAATACGGTAATTATTTTAAAAAAATGTTCTCAGAAATGAGCTATCATCCGTGAAGATTCATGGCTTTCAAGCCAAATGATCAATCTTATGGCCACATTCATGGCATAGTTTGTTCAAATGATCTCATATTGTGCACAAGGGTACATCTTGGAATTCCAAACAATGTTTCCTAAGGAAGTTTTCATTTTCTTTGCACGGAAAATTCATTTTCCATTTTTCGAGTGCCCCAAATGAGGTTTTTTTGTGAAGGACCTACCATATAATTGTCAAAAAATTGGACCAAATCATTTTTCTAAAATACTAGGACATATTTAATGCACAATTTACCAATTGGTTGGGTGTAAAAAGTTTTGATCCACCTCTGGTGAAAAAGACAAATTGCCGTCGATTCAGATGGAAGCGGGTCAAATTTGAACTGCAGCTACCTCGTAGTTTGCTATTTATTTTTTCCAAAAATCATTTCTAGTTACATAAGTACCTATTTAATTAGAGAAACACCAAAAAAATTCCAAGACTCAACCACTAGCTAGGAACGGTCATGCCCGCCGTTTTGACCGCATTTTGAAACGGGCATAAAAAATTCAAAAAAAATCAAAAAATTGGAAAACCTTCGCATTGTGTCTTTATATGTGACCAAGTTTCCAGGAAAAATAATAAACTTGTAATACGGTAATTATTTTAAAAAAATGTTCTCAGAAATGAGCTATCATCCGTGAAGATTCATGGCTTTCAAGCCAAATGATCAATCTTATGGCCACATTCATGGCATAGTTTGTTCAAATGATCTCATATTGTGCACAACGGTACATCTTGGAATTCCAAACAATGTTGCCTAAGGAAGTTTTCATTTTCTTTGCACGGAAAATTCATTTTCCATTTTTCGAGTGCCCCAAATGAGGTTTTTTTGTGAAGGACCTACCATATAATTGTCAAAAAATTGGACCAAATCATTTTTCTAAAATACTAGGACATATTTAATGCACAATTTACCAATTGGTTGGGTGTAAAAAGTTTTGATCCACCTCTGGTGAAAAAGACAAATTGCCGTCGATTCAGATGGAAGCGGGTCAAATTTGAACTGCAGCTACCTCGTAGTTTGCTATTTATTTTTTCCAAAAATCATTTCTAGTTACATAAGTACCTATTTAATCAGAGAAACACCAAAAAAATTCCAAGACTCAACCACTAGCTAGGAACGGTCATGCCCGCCGTTTTGACCACATTTTGAAACGGGCATAAAAAATTCAAAAAAAATCAAAAAATTGGAAAACCTTTGCATTGTGTCATTATATGTGACCAAATTTCCAGAAAAAATAATAAACTTGCAATACCGAAATTATTTTAAAAAAGTGTTCTCAGAAATGAGCTATCATGCGTGAAGATTCTTGGCTTTCAAGCCAAATGATCAATCTTATGGCCACATTCATGGCATAGTTTGTTCAAATGATATCATATTGTGCACAAGGGTACATCTTGGAATTCCAAACAATGTTGCCTAACGAAGTTTTCATTTTTTTTGCACGGAAAATTCATTTTTCATTTTCCGAGTGCCCAAAAGGAGGTTTTTTTTGTGAAGGAACTACCAAATAATTGTTGCAAAAATGGACCAAATCATTTTTATAAAATACTAGGCCATATATAATGCACAATTGACAAAATGGTTGGGTGTCAAAATTTTCGATCCACCTATGGTGAAAAAGACAAATTGTCGTCGATTCAGTTGGAAGCGGGTCAAATTTGAACTGCAGCTGCCTCATAGTTTGCTCTTTATTTTTTCCGAAAATCATTTCTAGGTAAATAAGTATCTATTTAATCAGAAATACATGGTTTGATGGCGAGACATCGAGGTTTGGACGGTGGCCGAGGGCCCCAACTCTGGAGCGCATAAGCTCGCATGCCCGCCGCGTGGTCACCGCGTGACCGTGGCGTTGACATGTGTTCTGGGCGGCCTAGGCATGTCTAGTGGGTTGGGCACTCCCCAGGTAGGTGATAGGAAGAAAATCACAACATAAGATTCTCACGAGGAGACCGATCGATGCTCAAACATGAATACGCAGCCAAGTGTTTGATTTGCGGTACGGGAAATGCACATGGCTAATGGGTGTGAGTTTTGGCTGAGGATGATCAGTTACTAAGAAGACCGTCTTCACAAATTTTCACCTCAAAAGGAGGAGCCTAGGTGGTACTTGCTTTACAAAGTACCACACTGGACATAAATACGAATGTTGAAGCTGGGCTCAAAATAATGAATGGATTGAGCTAGCATTTGGTGGAGGATGGTTATTTGGGCATAGGAAAGCACTGTAGAAAATGGATACCATTTGGACATGCCAAAGTGGTACTTCCTTCACAAAGTGCTGCTTTGATCAGAATAGGAAAATGAATACTTTTGAATTATTTTTGAACTAGGCAAGGAAGGTTTTTACATATTTGACGAAGATATGACCCAAAGAATTTATGAGATTTTTTTGGAAATTTTGGGAATAACAGAAATATAGGTTGATTCACAACCTAGGGCAAAAACCGCCAGATGGACATGACACATAAGCAAAACTGATGAGATGGTGCCTAGTCATCACAACCCACCACAATCTACAAGGCTATGACCATCTATATTGGTCATTAACAACTAGAAATAAGGCAGCAGACTAGCACTGTTTGCTTTGTGACCTTTTCGTGTAAGGAAATTACGACCTTTCTGACCAAAATGGTCGCAATGGTTTAGGGTTTGGAGCCCCTCTAACAGCTTTTGACCAATTGGTCTGAAATGGTCATAGATCTATGACCACATCTTCCAGGGTCACTGACAAAAGGTCACTAGTTGACATATTTCTTGTAGTGTATATATGTACAATATATATGGCACCAACATCATATAGCCAGCAGTTTAGTTGTCAACAAATTTCAGGGTGCGTAGTTTTATTTGAGGGGTGTGTTGTGCTAGACACCATTATTGTGACTCAAATCTCTTTTGCCATGTTATAATGACATAAATACCTATGGACCAACATGCCAGCTCTCCCTCTATCTTGCTATAGTACAATAAAGTGTGGGGCCTACTTGATCCCAACAATATTCTTATTTTCCTGTAAAATTATTCGCTTGGTTACTCCTGACAAGCGGGGCCACACTTATCATTGTGAGATAGAGAGAATCGACATGTGGGTCTAGGCTGATTTTTGTCATATAATGTGGTCAACGGGTTTGACGTGAAAATAACAATGTCTAATGGCATTTTGAGCAAGCATCTAACAGAATGATGGCATTTTTGAGATATCTAATTGCATTTTTTATCAAGCATCACATGGATCTAATCACGTACTGGCTTTTCTAATAGTACTATATGCATAATTTTGCAACGAGTGCTCTCTATATGTACCACCTTTTTTTAATTTCATCTTGTTAGTTTTGCTCCATGGCGCCCATCGATACTACTACTGTACAAAAGTATACATTTAAAAGGCTAGAGGGGGGCAATCTCGCTTGGTCGGTTTGACGAGAGGCGAGGGCCTTTGTGATTTGATGGCTCATTATTGCTAAGGTGGGGCCTTGTGATTTGACTGCATGTATAAATGTTGCTGATGACCTAAGGAGGAGCAAAGAATCATGCGATATACTCAATTTTTCCATTGGAGTACTAGTACGATGGAGGAGAATGAAACACGGCAGCCCAGTGCGACATGGCGATAAAAATGATCTAATTTGCTAGTCATCGATCCCACGGCGCCGCTCATCGTTAGCATTGTTCTATTCATGCCTCACAGAGAACATGACACGTGCGGCGAAACAACCGAAGCAAAAGCAGAAACACATGAGCAAAAGAAGAAGGAAGATTATCCCCCCAGAAAAGAAGGAAGACGCACACACAAAGTTTGGGGCGCTGCTCTCTACTACATGAAGGGTTGCTGGCCGCGGAGTCGTAACTGCTTCTTCATCGCCTCCACGACCTCAATCTGCTCACGCATCTCCTCTGCCATCTTCTTCATTCTGTCCATGATGCGGGATTTCTCGATGCGAGCCTTCATCATCTCTTCCACGGCCGCATTACGTACCTTTACAGCAGCCGGGTGCTAGATGCAGAGCTTCGCCAACTCCTCCTTCTGTTCCATGAGAAGGGCGTGCAATATCCTCACTGACGACCTACTCTTCTCATGCAGCTTCTTCCAGCCGGCGTTCTCCTCCTTCAGTAGGTCGAGGTCATGGCGGAGCTTCGCATTGTCCTCCTGAAGTTGCAGGATTTCGCCGGTCGCCTTCTTATCCGAGGTAATGCTCTTCTTTAGCAGCATCACCAAGCCGGCAGTCAACTTCCCCTGCTCATTGAGCTTAGTGGGCATGTCATCGAGGCTCTCCTTTTGCAGCTCCACCAATCCATCGATGAACTCCTTCTGCTTAATGGGCCGATCGAGCATGTCGTCGAGGGATAAAGAATCCTGAGCCGCCATCTCAGCATCTTCGCCTCGGCGGCTAGGGCGCTCCTAGGAGCCCTCACTTGCCCTTGAGAGATCTTTTGAGGTCTCCGCAAGGTGGCGAGCCCTCTTTTTTTTGTGACCTTGGTCGCCACTGCCTTGTTACGAGTAGTACTCGACCTAGAGTTCTGCACACCGGCCATGGCAAGGACGGACGAACAAGAAAGACTCATGTGGAGGAAGGTAGAGTAATTTTCGTAGGTAGTTCCCCTTTTTATAATTTAGTACTAGAACTAGTACTAAAACCTGCATTGTGGGAACACGTTCAGGTTTGATACGTACTACTACCTCTGTCCTGGTTTATTGGTCTCCATTGTAATCTATTCCAAAGTTTGACCATAAATTTAACTAACAAAATATTCATGCATGTCATAAAAAATTATATCATTAAAAATTATGTTCAAATACGAATCAAATGATATAATTTTATTAACATGCACTAACATTTCATCAGTTAAATCGTTGGTAAAAACTCAGCACAAATTACAAAGAGGACTAATATACAAGGACAAAGGTAGTAGGTGTGAGAAGGTTTGCACTTAATTTTAGCATGGTAGTACTACTTTGGAATGTGATGGGAACAAGCTAAAGATTAATCGATGGTTTTGTTTCGAGGCCTGAAATGGCTCCCGATGAGTTTAGTGGAACATAAATTTCAAGTACTACTGCTCAAATGCGGCCGCACAAGTCAGTGATGTAACTGGTCGTACATGTCAGACCAGCCGATGTGTGTCCCTTCAGTGAGACGCGGGTCCGACCGACCGTCTGTTAGTGCAACCGACCGTAAGTATTACGCGATGGAGACTTCTGGTTGTGGCTTCGGGTGATTGTCACGACCAAGTATTCAAAAACTAGTGATAAATCAATTACCATCTTTTTCCAAACGACCAAGTATTTTCACTGAAATACAATACATATAGATGGAGTGATTGTCAAAGTTGCAAACTGACATGGCGTTGCAGGTTCACTTTAGCAGCAACCGAGTAGTTCACTGCATTGCTGGCGGGGAAGGAGGGTAGCTCACCTTTCCTATGATGCATGCCCAGCGGCGCTGCCATAGCTGGTCCCGGGATTTGGCTTCTTCTACCGCCCATTTGAACAGTTGCAACGACTACTCATGTCATTCCGTAGGCATGCACGTTCTTTCCTCCGCAGTCGACTCCGTGAATATGATGTCTGCCATTAGCCGTAACTCGAAATCAATGCGATGCTGCCATATGCTAACATCCCTCAGCATCTCTCCACTGAGATCGACTTGCACATCCGCCTTGTGCTTTGCCAAGCGCAACTCCTTTGAACTTGTCTCCCATTGATGCGACGCTTCCTTGATCCGATTTTCCCTTGCTGCCCACCACCTGAAATGCAACCCTGGCATGTCCTCCGGCGCCGCCGATCTATGATTCCAGAGCAATGGATCCCCTGTGAAACACATGTGGGTTTCTCTCAAAGGCGGCAGTGCCGCGGGCCGCGGCGAGAGGGCAGCCCGCGGGATCCCTGGATATAAGGGACTATTCATGGCGGGATCCTTCATGGTGGGATCCGGTGGGCGAGGCGGGGAGGCAAGCGTAGGCGCTGGGAGAGCCCTACGAGGCTAAGATAAAGAGAGTACTAATCCACTATGTCCATAAAATAGTACAAAGTCCATCAACAGTAACCCAGGCAAAAATTGATCAACCTGCCTGCATCCTAGTTTATTGGCCCCCTTTTTATTTTGTGCCATTTTTGACCAAAAATTTAACTAACAAAATTCAAGCACTACAACCAAAGTTTCTGTTTTTGCACCGAGAAACCAAACAAACAATCTAATCATCAGAAAAAAATCTTGGCACATTATTTTATAGTACAAAGGATTTGTACAAGGGGATAATTATTTTTGTTGAAAAGTTTCTGTAATCAAGGTTCACAAAGTTTCCATGGGCATGAACAAAGTTCAAGGCTAGCTCCCACTTTAACAATGCTCGTCTTTCTCACTTTCTCTTTTCTTTTTGAAAATTTTTAGGTTCCCCTCTATATTTTTTTATAAACTTTTTAAATTCACTCAACAGAAAAAATGGCTCTCTAAAACTTCCGGGTTGTCTCCCTGGCGGCGCTTTCTTTAAAGCCATTAAGCTAGGCATATAGTGCTCAAGTAATGGATCGACCCGGATCCCAGGGTATATCAAAGCCAATTTTAATTAACAGTGATTTGTGATTTAGTAGTGAGCATAATGTAACATATGTCATGCACAAACAAATTCTTCTAACTCTCTTCCTATGCATCGGCATGTCATGAAAGAACAATTCACGCACACGAAGTAAATGCCAATGCATAGTATAAACAATTTCTTGCAATTTTATCGTATTGGAAACATAGAGAGGTGGAGATGTAGTTCCTCTCTCATAATAATTGCAAGTAGGAGCAGAAAGCACATGCATATTATATTTATCAAAATCATCATCTGCAAGTAGAACGCAACCCATTAATATAGTCCCTAATAAGCGCAAACTTCTCCAATATAGTATAGTTGGGAGAATTCAAAAAGATAATAGGACTATCATGCCTGGGTGTAATAGCAACAGTTTCATTCTTAACATAAGGAACTATAGCAAGTTCATCTCCATAAGCATAATTCATAATAGCATCATGGCCACAAGCATAGCAAGCATCAAGTTAGTCAAAAAGGGATATTTCAAATGAATCCAAGGGATCATAGAAATCATCATAGCAATCATCCTTCGGTAAGCACGAAGGGAAATTAAACAATGTATGAGTTGAAGAGTTACTCTCATTAGAAGGGCTCTGGTAGCTAATCTGCTCTTCCTCCTTTTGTTCTTTGCTCTCCTCGTTATCTTTTTCATCTAATGAGCTCACAGTGTCATCTATTTCTTCTTCCAAAGATTCCTACAAAATATTAATCTCTTCTTAGACAACAGAGACTTTATCAATAAATGCATCAATATCGTAATTATATTTATATTTATCATAGCAATATTTAAGTTAAGCATAATGTTTAGGTCTGTAAACATCATCATCATAATTTTCACACTTTTCAAACAAAGATTGAATTTCATAAGCACCCTTAAAAGCAACGAATTGTTCTATTCGTTCCACATCACAGTAATCATATATACCATTAGCATAAGAAATCAAGGTTTTATTATCATTAGATTTACATGAAAAGGGAAGGTGTGGAGCCTTCATCCTAGCACTACTTGCCATTGGATATCATCTACAATGCACTAGATTTTGCCACATGTACAATCTAGAAGACTCCATGGTTGAACTTAAGCTTAATGCACAAACCTCAAAACACAAGCACTTCTCCTTTGTTCTAGAATCTTCCGTATCATAATTACCCAAAAAAATTTCTACATGAATTGCCATTATTTGTTTTTTTACTTTATGCTTTACAACACAAAATTCCATGAATCTTAAAATAGATTAGCTTTTTCATAAAAACTAATTGATTTTGAATGATATGAACTACAAGAATTAAAGAACATCTACATCGTGCATATATGACTCAAAGCTTACATGCTATAATGTAGGATTTATTTATAATTTGGTTGCCAATTCTCATGAGTGCAATGCATGTGTACCGTACTAGTCTAAATGGTGTTTGTGTGTGTGTTGCGCGTGTTAAACACATTGTACATAGTATCATACATGGTTTAGATTCTGAACATCTAGCTAGAGAATACATGTACTATGATTTGAATTCAACATAAAATGGATACATATATTTGAATTTGAGAACGTATGTACATGTAGTTCATATTTATATAGGAATTTACTACTCCTATATTCATGTCATGTGTTGTGAAGATAATATTTAGATGGTTGTATACCTAACCCGAGTACAATCCCATTCAAATAGGAAAAATGTAGTCAAATTTAGTCCATATGCTAGACAACATGAATTATTTTTTTATTATTGAGGGAAGTGCAAATTGATTTGGTACTGTACATATTATGTTTGTTTTCCCGATTTTTTAGTTTTATTGTTGTTGTATTTGAATGCATTTCTAGTAATATAGTAAAATGGGACATGGCTCTCTCTAGTGATGAGGTGCTAATTATATGTTTTTGTACACGTTAAGCTCGTTCTCCCGAAATTTCAAGCCGCGCCTTTTTATGCCAAATTTTTAAGCTAGCATCTCTGTCTATCGTGCTGCAAAACTCCCGCCTCTTCAACCCAGGACTTGTTACCTAATTTTTTTAAGATATATCTTTGTCTCATTGTTCTCTGAAAACTCCCTCCATCTCAACCCGCGCCTTGCTATCCCAAAATTACAACATGCGTGAAAACTCTCACCTCCTGTGAAATCCCGACACGTGAAATGCCCGTGATTCTGCTGAACCAAAAGAACCGCCTATCTCAAATCGGTGGGGGTATTTTCGTAACTTACCCACATTTCAGAGAAGCGCATCCCTAAGCCATGGTTCCCCCTCCCATCCCATCCGCCCACCCATTCGTACACCGTGGCCGTGAAAACCCGCGAAGCCCCACACCCTTCTCTGTCCGCCACCCAGCCGGAGCCTCTTCCCCGACGATGTCGTCCACAGCAACACCTCAATGTCCCTTATCCACCGCACCGGATGAGGATCCATCGTTGAACTCGTCATCCCACCGGTTCAGCCACCCCATCCTCCACCTTCAAGGAGCTGCCCCGATGTTCCCCTCGTCTTTCATGCTACCTCCATCCCCACACCGCCGTCTTTGCCTGCACCACCAAAAGAGCATAATCATCACTGATTCCTCAGATGAAGATGAGGCCTAATCGGTGCCACCAAACAGGTTCTACACTAATCACTGCATTTTCTTCTTGATTAAATCTCACGGTGCTGCCGGTGCTCGGTCCGGAGCGACATGGCGCGGCTCTATCCATGGTGGCGTCGTCGACCACTTCCTCCATGGCGTCGCTCCCACGGGGTCGTCGTCCACATCAGTAGGAGCTGCTGCTTCTTTGGATCTCGCTCATGCTACTGCTCTGCTCTTGCTCTTGGTCCCCTGCCTGGTCTGCTCTTGGTCTTGCTCTTGCTCGCGCTGCTGCTCTCGCTCTTGCTCTTGCTTGCACTGGTGCTCTCGCTCTTTCTCTTTCTTGCTCTGTTGATCTACTCTTGCATCCGCTAGTGCTGCATGAGCAGTAGATCCTGCTCTCGCTCGAGCCCCTGCAGCTACTACTCGAGAAGCAGCTACACGACCAGCTACCCTGGCTCTCACATGCGCTGCTGCTGCTGCTACTGCTTTTCTGCTACTAGTGCGTTCAGTTTTGATAGTAAAATTTAGTTTCGAAAGCAAAATTCAGTTTTTACAGTTAAATTCAGTTTCGACAGTTAATTCAGTTTCGACAGTTAAGTTCGGAGATGAGCGGCTAATGTATTTTACATCTAGAGCTTTGTGGTTATGTATGTTACACTGCAAAAAAATACACTTCCTTGATGATACGCGTTTGTCACAATAGGTCACTTTTTCTGTCATGCATGTACATCCATGACGATTTTATGACAGAATCAAGATAGTCCTACCTGCGATGTCGTAGAAGTGTTCCATGACATTACCCAAATTATCATCACGGAAGTGTCCACTTCCATGACGATAAATCACGCGTCATGGAAGTGCTTTCGTCAAGGGAGACCGCCACATGGCGTCCACCATAACGGGTCGCCGTTAAGCTATCGGGTCCGGTTTTGGATCCGATAACCCGCTAACATCCACGACCAATGGGGATTTTCCACGTGTAAATATCTCATTGGCCGGAGGAACCATGTGTCGGCTCACCGTTGGGACAGATGTCATCCACTCATTGGACCAAAGGCGCCTATGATCTGTCGACACGTGGCATGGCCCAACAGAGGCCCAGTCTGGTGAAAAGGCTGGCCCATTTGACTTGGTCAAAAGGTAGTGGGCCGGCCCATGGAAAGCCTATTAACGGCCTGTTCGCATATAGCCCATTGACAACCCTCTAACTCTGTCGGTGGGAATCGACACCTATGGGATCACAGGAATCCCTACTACGGTTCGGCAGGCGCGGGGTTGTGAGAAGAGCAGGATCAATAGTCAAGAAGCATGCAGATCGTTTACCCAGGTTTGGGCCACGAGGACGCGTAATACCCTAGTCCTACTTTAGTGTCTATTTGATTGTTCTTGGAGTTCTTGAGCCAGCTATGATGCGTAACTTGTCCAAGGGTTCGAATCGCTCTCCAGTATGCCTCGGGCCTCCTTTTATAGTTAAGGGGATCGCCATAGTAGCACACAGGAGGTGGAAAGGTGTACAGTGGCTGAGCTTATCGCTAGCCATTACGGGATAGAATGCATTTAATGCGCCCCTGAGGTGTCCCCTTGCTTTATCGGGGACGAAAACCAGGCCCGTCTTGTCCGTCGCTGCTCCACCTTGTTCCGTCACGCGTCCAGGCCAGCGGTGCATGCGGTGCCATGTAGGCTGGCAGGCTACTGAGTTGGCGCGGTGGTAGGGTCTTCACAAAGATCTGTATGCCGCCACCACTATAGGAATCAGGTAATTTGCCGTCTGTGAATCACACACGGCAAAGACCTGAATACAGACGGCAAAGAGTTTGCCGTCAGGATGCAAACGGCAAAGTCAGACGGCAAAGCCAAGTCGGCAAAGAATACTTTGTCGTTAGCTTTTTATTAGACAGACGACAAAGGCTTTGCCGTCAGAAATTCTCAGTATTTTGCCGTCTGCACAAATAATAACAGACGGCAAAGCTGCATCTTTGCTGTCAGCCTAAACATGCTCTTTGCCATCAGCCCAACTACTTTACACACGTCAAAGTTTTTTTTAATTTTTTTAAAAAATACGCTGCACACATGAACATCAACAGGGCTCGAAGGATTAGAGCAAAATTCTGCTACAACATTCTTTCGCAAGAAACTTACAGATCTGAAAACCAACAATTTCTTTATAGATCGAATTACAAAATTCTTCTACAACTTATTTAAAGAGAAAGAGGGTTCGGTGCGCTGGCTGGGGCTGTCGGTGGCGCGAGCGGTGGCGGCCGGTAGCTCGAGACCGCATCTGGCGCGGTCCTTCTCTTCGTAGGAGGCGCGGGGCAGCCCCCGTCGGCAGCCGGCGCGGTACTTCTCTTCGTAGGAGGAGCAGGGCAGCCCCCGTTGGCAGCTGCACGGGCCCTGGAGCTGCTCGGCGTGCTACACCAGTTGGGGGCGAACGGCAGCAACCCTTCTCCTCCATCGATGCTCCCTGCGACAGTCGGTGGCGCGAGAGGCGACCGATGAACCGAGCGGCGGCAGCGACGGTCGGTATCCCGAGCACCCGAACGGCGGAGGCGACTGATGGCTCGAGCAGTGATGGCGGTCGGTGGCGCTGGCGGCTGCCGATGGCTCGAGCGGCAGTGGCGTGATGTGACAGCCTGATTTTTGGCCCTTTCTTTTCCTTTTGTTTTTCCGAGGTTTTTGGCCTAAGTTTTTCTTTTTCGTGGCTTTGTGTATGGAAACTGAAGAAGATGCCCTCTTCTTTGTTTCCAGAGTGGCTTGTCATTCCCAAATCCTCCCCTAGACCTTTCCATTTTCCATCCTAGCCCAAATCCCAATATTAGTTTTATTGGGAATATTCCTTTTCTATTAAAGGAATAACTCAAATTACCCTAGGTTGTGAAGCAACCTATATTTCCCTCACTCCAAAAATTCCCAAATAATTCTCATAAATTGTTTGGGTCATATCTTGATTAAATATGGCAAAACTTTTCATTGCCATATTCAAAAATAATTCCCCAATAATTCCTTTTCTATTCTATCCTATGTGGCAGGTTGTGAAGGAAGTGTTATTTTCCTTTGCTCAATTGACCTCAACCTTTTTGGACATCTTTTCATGTTCAAATAATTACCCTGTGCCAAAGCTCAACTTTATTTTCCTAGCCAATCTTCCTTAGTGATTTTGCAAAGTTCCTGTCTGAGGGAATGCATTGTGAAGGAAGTACTAGCTAGGGATACCTAAATGAGTTGAACTTTTGCACACTCCTTAATGTGCTAATATTAACCCCTTCCACCCATTTTCAGCTCCATCCAATCATCTACGTGAGCACAGGAACCAATCTTTGTTTCTAGCAATATTTTCAGGTTGTGAAGCAAGTATATTTTATATTGCTTCAAAAATACTGATAAATTACCATATCATTCTTATGACCATAAAACATCTCTCCACCCATTTTGGCATCATTTCATTGAGCCATTTGACCACAATAATTATTCCAACTTTCTGCCCAGAGAAGATGTTTGTGAAGAAAGTACCATTTTGGCTTTGCCAAATGGTATGTTACTTGGTGAGCATCTTCATATGACCAAATGACTCAGCTTTGCCCAATATTAGCCCAATTGAACACTCCATGTGAGTGCATCTTGTTGATCTTCATTTCTGGACCAAGTATGCAGTTGTGAAGCAACTGTAGTAAATCTTGATCCTTTTACCCTCAAAACCTCCAGGATGAATGTCCTTCGATAGTTAAACCTCCCAGACAAGCTAGTTACTGATTGACCTAGCTGGTTTAACCACAACAAGTTACAAACACGTTCTTACTTATTTACTTTGGAGTTTAGTGCAAATCTCTTCTTTGCCCCTGGAACGATTTGTTTCCCCACTTCTACTAAGGTCACTTAGGTAAATCCAGTAAACATGGTTGGCCGGCCAAAACATGGAGTTTTCTCGAGTGCGCGTGGTGATCACGCTGATGTCATGCTAATGGCGTGCTCTGGATTCTTCCCGGCCCGTCGTCTCCCTCGTCGTCTCGACCTCCATCCATGTCTAGTAGCTCCCCCGTGATGCCTTGCATCTCCCTGCATCAATGGTTAGTCGCCGTTCGCCTTAAATGCGTCGCAAACGCCATGGCTGTGTCGCGTCCAGCCTCTGTCCGCCATTATAGCTCGGTCGGGAGCTCGTCCGTGAGCTCCAGAGCCTTCCTCCTCGGCCTATAAAAGGACCCCTAGGCTCTCCCGCATCTCCGAAGCCCCTCACCAAGCCTTCCCGACCACCGAAGCATCGGCATCTCGCCGGAGTTCGCCTCTGTTCGCCATGGCCGCCCCGTTTTCTTCTTGGTTCCGGCGAGACTGGCCACTCTCCTCTCCTTACAACCTGTCCACAAGCCTCTCCGCTCTCCCACGGTTCGGTCCACCCCCTTTCCCCCTCGCCGGAGTGCCTCTGGCCACGCCTCCCGCAGTTTGGCCGCCGCCTCCGTCGTTGGCCTCCAGCTCGTCCGACCGTTCTGAGCCTCCTCTCGCTTCCCCGACTCCTCCATCGTCTTCCCCATGCCTCCACGAGCCGCCCCACGCCCTCAGCCTCGCCGGAGTTGCCCTCATCGCCAGAATCCACCCCCGCTAAGCCGCCTCTGTCACTTCCTACCACCGCCGCCCTTCGCTATTCCTAGCCTCCCCGCGCCTCCCTCGGGTCGGGGATGGAAGCGCCGCACCGGGCCGCGCCCGCCGGTGGCTTCGCCCTGGCCGGAGATGGCCGGAGCTGGCCGGCCCCCTCGCCGCTCCTCCCCTGCCTCTGCCCATCCTCTGCTTCGGTCGGTCCAGGGCGAGGAAGAAGACGACGACGCCAGCCTGGCCCCTGCCAGTGGGTCCCGCGCCCCTCTCGGCCCCACCTGTCGGCCTCTGGCCATTGACCCCGCGAGCTAGCGTGGATAAGTGACGTGCCCCACCCGTGGGACCCGCACGCGTCAACAACGCCACTGTTCCTTTGGATAAGGTGAAAACATATTTCCCCGAATGCGCTTTCACTTTTTCTGTTCAGGCCCCTGGTTGAAATTATTTTCATTACAAATGGGTCCCTGGCAGAAAAACTTCCATATCTTTTTATCTATAACTCCAAATAAGGTGAAACCAACGCTCACTTCTTCGTCTCGTCAAGCCCTTTCTGTTGGTCATGCTTTCACTATGGTTTTACACTGTGAAAATGACCATTATGCCCTTTCCCTTACTCAGCCCCCTCCGAGAGAGAACTGTTTCCGGCAAATCTTTCCGCGGCTTCACCGCACTTCTCCCCGGTGCCTTCTTCATCCCGAGGCAAGCCACAATACCCACTTGCATGATAGTCATGCAGTAGCCATGGTTTTCAACTTGAATATTTAATAAATGTTTGCTTGTTGAAAAGATGGTTATCGTTGTTCCGGTGATGTTCAGATTTTCATGTTCACTTTTGTGCTATGTTGTTTTGTACTCTGTTATCATGTTGTACCTGCTAGTATTTATTTTCCTATGTTTGTGCTTGCTAGTAGTACATGTTGATGTTGGAGATGGTCATGCTGGTCAGTATGCCATGCTCGGTGGATATGATTTACTATTGATATGGTGGATAGTTATGTGATACCCTCAAGATGATGTTGATATCATGTTCATGTATTACGGTTGGCATCATGTTATTTTATCATGGCTCAGCATATTCAGAGTCATGGTGCCGCTGAATCGATGCTGACCAGTGCAACCATGCTTACCGGTATGGGACGGTCCTAACTGGGTCTATTGTCGTGACTCTCGCCGGTGCCTCAATGAGGGAAGGATTATGGGCGTGTTGTACCCCAGCCCGGTAAGCAAGCATAACCTTGTGTGCCCGTAGTTGTTATAGCCGGCGGATCCCCGTGTGGGATCGTTTATGTGTTGGCCACGACGGTGGTCATTGTGTCTGGAGGTAGGCACGGGGCCACCCATGACTTAGCTCAGTGAGGAGTGAGTCGGAGTGGCCGGGAGAGTGTCATGGAAGTAGATCGGTTTTGTCAGAACGCCGTTGGTCCACACGAATGGGAGTGTGAGGCCATGGGTTCCGTAGTGTGGGTACAGTGTACTAACCTCTACAGAGTGTATATTAATCTATCGATAGCCGCGTCCGCGGATAAGGGCCCAAGTCGAAAGTAGGTCACACCATGAGTCAACAGTAATAAGAATAATGTGCTTAATAACAGTGAGATAAGTTGGTAGTGATCGCCGTAAGGATCACGGGACATGTAGTGGTCGGGTTGTGATCGCTGTAAGGATCACGGGCCATTTAGTGGTCGGGTTGTGATCGCCGTGAGGGTCACGGGCCAAGTGTTGGTCGGGTTGTGATCGCCTTAAGGATCACGATGGTATCGAGGATACCGAGTTGTTGTATATTCGTGATGTTGTACGAGAATCGTGGGTAAAGGTCAAGCTCCTTGTGTTCAGTTAATGATCGCTATGGTATTGTTTATACCAAGCTTGATTTGATCCTTAGATGATCGTGTGATGTCCGAGGTTGGTAAGTGATGCATGTGTTGGTTACGAGGTAACCCAAGCAGAATAAGTGATGCATATGGTGTCATTATGTTGCATGCTATTATTATCGGATTAATATGTTCATGTTGTGATAGCTGTATCATGTTTATGTTGGTCATGCCATGTTGTTCTGATGATATCATGATAATTCCTGTTTAACCTGTAATTGCCATGCTATTGTTTGTCTTGAATGCTTCTGGATTATTGTGAGCTTGCAATTACATTCAATGTACTGACCTGGCGTGTCATGCCAGTTTGCAGGTCATGCCAGATTTGATTGCTTGCTTGTCGTGGTTTCTGTTCGTGCGAGCTAGGATAAGCGTTCCAGCCAGAGTCCCTGCGGAGTGGAGTTCACCACTGTCGTTGTTGTTCCGCTGCTAGAGTTATTCCGCTGCTTCAAGTTTTTCTGCTGCTTGCATAGAGCAACTGAGGATGGCGTAGTGTCGCCGTACCGATGTTATTCATTGTAATATCGGAGACCTTGTATCATATTCGTGTAATAATAGAAAGCTGGTTTGTTCTATGATAAGCACTGCCGTATTCTAGAAGACTTCTCCTTGATCTCTGGGCTAGAATACGAGGCGTTCCGGTTTCTCTGAGCCGGGGTGCCACACGCGAGCAGCGACAGGTGGCCCGGGCGGCCGCGACGGCCGGCGGCCTGAGCGGCGGAGGAGGCTGGCGAACCAAGCAGCGGCGGCCGGTGGCGCGAGCGGGAAGGGAGAAGAAAGGGGCAGGGACGTGGGCGGCGGCCGGCGAGATCGAAGCCCGACAATGGAGTCAACTGCGATGCGGGGCAGAGGTATTCGAGAGAGAAAGAGAAAGATGCGAGAGACAGGTCGTGGGCGTGGAATCCGGTGGATAAGGTTGATGGGCTCCGGGTAGTTAGGTGGGGCCCGACAACGTGAAGGGACAGGAGAGGGAGAGTGGTGGGCGTGGGCTATGCATCTACGGTGGATGCTGCTGCCAAGTCATTGATCCCTGGGATCGATCCGCGAGCTGTGCTTTCTCTTTGCCGTCTGCGTTTTTGTTTACAGACGGAAAAGTACTCACTTTGCCGTCTGTAAAAAAAAGAGTAGACGGCAAAGACTATGCCGTTTGTGTTTTTTTCCACAGACGACAAAAGGAGCTCTTTGCCGTCTATAAATAAAAAACACAGACGGCAAAGATACTTCGCCGTTTGTCATTTTTTTACAAATGACGAATTAGTCTTTGCCATTAGTCATTCTTTGCCGTCAGCACCTGTTGGCAAAATTTGTCTTTGCCATCTGTCCCGACGAAATGCTGACGCAAAGTCCAGTACTGATAGCAAATCTCCTGTTTCCTGTAGTGCATGTAGGCGCTCGCTGAGTTGGCCTGGAGACTTGGCGTCGACACGCAGGCGCCTGCTTGGCTGGTGGGCTGGCAGCTGCATAGGAACGGTGGTGAAACCTTGATGGGTGTGGGCCTGGCTGTGGCCCTGCGGATGTCCTCGGCAAGGGCCTTGCCGGGGCCCCGGCAAGGGTCTTGCCGTGGCTCCATGGTCGTCCCCGGCAAGGATCTTGCCGGAGATCTTGTGGATTCCCTTGGCAAGGATCTTGCCAAGGATCATCATCTTTTGATGCTTGTCTTCACAAAGATCTGCATGCCACCACAGAGGTGCCTCCCGAGCCCTAGTGCCAACGTGGTTGATGGTGTTTGGAAACCTCGGGCTCAAGGGTGGCGCGCTCTGCTGGCGTTTGGCAAGTTGGCCCGCCAAGGTTTTTGTCGGGGCTGCGGAGGCTACCCCAGCAAGGGTCTTGCCGGGGAGCCCACCTCACCCTCTTGGTCTTTGTGCTTCCGGTCTTGGCATTGCTTTGACCGTCTTGCGGCTTTGGCTCCTCCCTCTGCCCTGGTAAGTGTGGTCCTGGGCGCGGCTCTGACTGCCCGTGCACAAGTAAGAGGTACAAAGGAGAGCCCCTACTTTAGTACACCGATAGGAGCCCCTGGGCCTGGGCCACACATAAGCGCGACGCATTGTTGGGCTAGGCCCAGAATGGTGCATGGGCAGGCATGCCTGATTTTACTGTGGTAACTTCTTCTGTCCGCTGCGCGTCCCCACGACTCACGTTGAATGCGCGACGTGGGGGTCATGTGGGACGTGGGGGTCATGCGTGGGGCGGTCGGTGCACACATGCATCACATCATAGTAAATGGTAAAGAGGCGGCCCGCGCCTTACCCATAAAAAGGAATAACCGCAGGTGCGATGCTCATTTACCCTGTGCGCTCTCCCCAGTCTTGGAACCGCCATCCCGTCCTTCTTCCTCCTCAAGCTCTTGCCTTTGCCTGCCGCCACCGCGCCTTCCATTGTTCTCGACCCCTCGTTCTCTTCCAGCCGCCATGGTGCCTAAACCCAGCAAGGGCAAGGGAGCAGCCAAAGAGGCAAAGGAGAAGGAGGTGCCCGAGAGCGAGCGGTGGCACGGCGGGTGCAGTTCACCTACTTCTCCCCGTCATCAGTCGATGTCTTTCTCCTCAAGGACTTCTTCAGGCCTTTGTCGGGGACATAGACGATGGGGCACCCTGCCACATGCGTCATCCTTGCCAATTGCGGCAAGGCCAGCCCAAAACGGTACCCATTTTTCATTGACTTCTTCTCTTGCGGGCTCTGCCCTCCTTTCTCTGATTTCTTCAACGACGTCATGCGCACCTTCGGCTTCCATCTTTTGTATCTCACACCGAACGCTGTGGCGTGCCTGGCGTTCTCTACCCACCTCCATGAGGGCTTCGCTGGGGTGCTTCCCAGCACAGCGCTCTTCCGCCACTACTTCTCCCCTCGCATACAACCTGGGGGCGCCCTCTCTAGGAGCGTACCCGGAGGGTGCCCAGAAGGAGAGGTGGGAGGATTGGTGGGGCCGATGGTGCTGGATTGCGGAGGAGAACCCACCGGAGTTCTGCCTGGGCGTTCGCCAGGAGCCGCCGACTCGTGGCACGGACTGGAGCAACCTCGACGCCGACGACAAAAAGCTTTTGATCGCCACCACTAGGATTCATCACCTTACCGAGGCCGGCCTCACCCTTGAGATGATTGGGGCGGATTTCATCCACCGCCGAATCGCCCCGCTGCACAACAAGGGGAGGCCGGCCTGCGATTTCAGGAACGCGGCTGACATCATTAGGCTCCGCCCTGGCCTGAAGCACAACTTCACAGTGATGGGGCTTGCCTATTTCTGCCAGAGGCTCTTTCAACTTGATTTGTTCACTAATGGTAGGGTGGAGAGGACCGGCAAGACCGTGAAGTCCGGCAAGACCGTCAAGGGGCCCTTGTTCGGGCTGCCGGCGGGAGTGGTCCCGCTGAGCAACAACTCCCGCCAGTCCGACATCCTTGACATGATGCCGGCCTTCAACATGCACGGCCTTGACCCGACCTGGTCGAAGTTCTCGATCATGACGAGCCGCTGCTCATCCAGGACACCACCCAGGAGGAGCTAAACTACATTGCCGCCAGGGTGGCGGAGATGGAGCTTGCCAGGGCAGCCAGCAACGCCAGCGGCATGGAGAACAAGGCCGCCGCGGCTGTAGAGAAGAAGGAGCTCGCCGAGTGGGTGAAGGCTGCCGGGGAGGCCAGCGGAGCCAGCACCGAGGTCCACCCTGCTGAAGATGTGGTCGAGGAGTCGGCCGAGGAAGAGGCCGAAGCTGATGATCCCCCGCGCACGGAGAAAAGGCGTGTCCTGCGGCGGGCCAGCTCTGGCGAGCCAGTCCGGTCCGGCAGGGCCGAGCAGCGGCATGGGGTCCAGGGGGAGGCCGTGCACGAAACGAGGGCCGTGACAGCGAAGAAGAAGGCCGTGGTGGCGAAGAAGAAGACGCCCGCCTCTTCTTCATACAAGCGATACCGGACTCCATCGCCTTCCCCTCCTCCCGCAGACGCCGACATGGAGGTTGCCTTCGACTTTTCATCCTTCAGCCAAGGAGGAAGAGGAAGGCGACAGAAGAGGAGATGGAGGACGAGTAAGTATTTTGCCCCCCATCATTCTCGCTCTCCCGAACCATGCCGCTTTTGTTGATTTGTTTTTCTCTTTGTAGGGACACGGAGACGCTGAACCAGCGGGTGGCGAAGAAAGCCAAGGCCTTGACAGGCAGCCAGCCCCCGGCGGGCACCTCGAATGCACCGCTGGTGGTGGAGAGCAGCCCGGACAGCAGCCCTCGGTGCAGCCCCCGTCTCAGCCCCCAACGTGCGTTCACCACCCACTCCTCATCAACGCGTGCTGGGGTACGATTCTTTTGGCATTGACCTTGCCGTGGTTGCAGGAGAAGGGCGGCAGCAGGAGGAGCCACCGAGGGCCACCCCCAACACGCCGCCCCCATCAACCACGCCGCCCCAAGGAGCGTCCCCGGCAAGGGCGCCGAGCACCGAGCCCATGCACACGGAGGAGGAGGAGGCAAACTTGGGCGATGGCGTCCCTGTCCCAGCACTGGATGTTAGTGGGAAGGGGCCACTTCTTCCCAGCCCGACACAGGTGAGTTTATTTGCCTTTTGTCCGTGCTTGTTTGTTCTTCTTGTTCCTGGGGTTTGGCTCTGCCTCATCCTCCTTTTTGGCATCTGGGTGCTCCCCCGGCTGGCCAGGAGAACATCAACACCATCATCGAGGAGGTTGCCAAGGATGCAGAGGCAGAGGCCGACAAGGTCGCCGCTGAGGAAGCCACCCAGGATGCTACCGAGGATGCCGCCAAGAAACCGGTCGGGGAGACCGGCAAGGACGCTGCCGAGGAGGCCGACAAGGGGCCTGCTGGGGAGGCCGGCAAGGCCATTGCCGAGGAGGCGGCGATCAATGATCAACCCTCCTCCTTCGCTGCCTCCGGCTCGGGCAGGTACTTAAAGGTGGGCGACGACCTATTCGTGCACCTCGCAGGGACGGCAGGCACCAGGGCACCCACCAAGGGGGAGGTGTTTGATGAAGAGGTGCTCGCCGCCGCCAGACTTGAGGTTGTTGACGAGCCGCATGCCGGTGGCGGTAGTTCCCAAGAAGAGCGGCTCCTTCATGCCATGAGCGCCACCTTCAACAAGCTTCAGGCACTCCACCGTGCCCGTCTGGACAAGGCGAAGTCCAGGGTGGCGATGGTGGACAAGGCGGAGGCGGATCTCGAGGAGCGCGTCGCCGAGGCGCAGGCCTGATTTCGCCAGGCCCACGAGGAGCTAAGGGTTGCCCAGGATCAGCTGGCCGAGTGCAAGCAAGAGCTCATCTTCAAGCAGGCCGACATTGAGAAGGCCCAGGAGACGGCGAGGGCGCAGGCCGACAAGGACGAGGCCATCCTACACCAGCACGAGGCCGCGCTGAACTCCAAGGAGGAGGACCTTGCCGCCCGTGAGGAGAAGCTTGCCGCAACACTCCGTGGCAAGGACGAGGAGGTGGAGAAGCTTGTCGCGCAGCGGACCCAGGAGCTGGAGCAGAGGCATGAGAAGGCACTCAATGCCCAGGCCCAGGTCCAGGCCGGCAAGGTGAAGGAGCTGGAGGCAGAGCGGGACAAGTCGAAGGAGCAGGCCCTGACATTGGCGAAGGAGAAGGACACGCTCAACGGTGCTCTGGTCGAGGCGCAGGCCGCGGTCCTCTACAGGGCTGAGCAGCTCTCCACGGCCAATGATACCATCAAGGACCTGAAGCTTAAGATGGAGGGCCTTGAGGGGACGCTTTCAAAGGTCAAGGCCCGGGAGGGAATCCTGACCAAGCGTCTGGCAGAGAAGAAGCAGCTGCGGAAGAGTGACGCCGCCAATCATGAGGATTACGTGAAGGGCGAAAACCTCAGGATCAGCCGCCTCGCCAACGTCGCCGGCAGGGTCACGAAGAAGCTGGCTGACATGGGGATGCCGGACGTGAGGTACACCCCAGAGCCGAATGTGACCCCCAACGCTAGGCTGACACTGTTCTTTGTGGGCATTCTTGAAGCCCTGGAGCGATTTCGCTCTAACTAGGCGAGATCCCTGGCCAATGAGACCCGGATGCTTTGCCGGGGTGCCATGACCAAGGTCCTCACCAAGCTGGCATACTAGAACCCCAACCTCGACTTCGATGCCGCGTTGGATAGCTTGCTGGAGGATGCAGGCCTCACGACACTCGAGGAGCGCATCGAGCCCATCATCAGCCGCGTTGGCAGAATCCAGATGGTAGAGGGACATCGCCGGGATTAGGCACCCCATTTCTCGTCGCTGCTGCAGGTTCATGACCAAGACGATTTTTATCTTTAGTTAGAACCGCAACAAAAATTGATGTAATATAACTCTGCATTACTTTCAAATGGTGCATGTTATTTCCCTGTTTAATCTCCCTCTGTATGTCCACCCTACGTTAATTGGGTAGGCCTGCCGGCGCGTAAACCCAAACCACAGTGCTTTGAAGGACGGATTCTTTAGCGGCCGGTAGGGTGTGCTTGCTTCCGGGAGAACAACCTTGCAGTTCTTAGCGTGGCCGCTCAAACCATCGAGTGGACTCGAGACAGAACGAGAGAGTTGCCAATAGCGGAAGGCCACCCTGCCGTTCTCGACGCGGCTGCTCGATCTGTTAAGTGGACTAGAAACAGACCAAGGGCGTAGCCAATAATCGAAGGGCCCCACTGCGTGTTGGTTTCTCATACAGAGGGAAAGATCTCGGAGGAGAAATAAACCTTATATAAAAAGGAATTGCTCAGAGTTTTGCGTGACTTATCTTTCCTGTCACTACACGAGCGTTCGCCGTGTCCGCCGACGATGCTCGCCCGGTCGCCTTCTTCCCTGGAGGCCATGGCGAGGAAGAACTGGCGACCCGACTACTGGACTGGATTCTCCCAATTGCGCCCCCTACCTGGTGCGCCGAAGATGTCGGTGGGAATCGACGCCTATGGGATCACAGGAATCCCTACTACAGTTCAGCAGGCACGAGGTTGTGAGAACAGCGGGATCATCAGTCAAGAAGCACGCAGATCATTTACCCAGGTTCGGGCCGTGAGAATGCATAATACCCTAGTCCTGCTTTGGTGTCTATTTGATTGTTCTTGGAGTTCTTGAGCCAGCTACGATGCATAACTTGTCCAAGGGTCTGAATCCCTCTCTAGTTTGCCTCGAGCCTCCTTTTATAGTCAAGGGGATCGCCACAGTAGCACACAGGGGGTGGAAAGGTGTACAGTGGCTGAGCTTATCGCTAGCCATTACGGGACATAACACATTTAATGCGCCCCTAAGGTGTCCCCTTGCTTTATCGGGGATGGAAACTAGGCCCATCCCGTCCGTCGCTGCTCCATCTTGTTCCGACATGCGTCCAGGCCAGCGGTGTGTGCCATTTAGGCTTGCAGGCTGCTAAGTTGTCACGGTGGTAGGGTCTTCACGAAGATCTGCATGCCTGCATGGAGGCGCTCACTGAGTTGGCCTAGAGACCTGCCGTTGACACGCAGGCACCTACCTGGCTGGTGGGCTAGCAGCTGCATAGGAACAGCGGTGGAACCTTGATGGGTGTGGGCCTGGCTGTGGCCCCGCGGATGTCCTCGGCAAGGGCCTTGTCGGGCCTTGGCAAGGGTCTTGCCTTGGCACCATGGTCGTCCCCGGCAAGGATCTTGCTGGATGTCTCGTGGATTCCCTTGGCAAGGATCTTGCCAAGGATCGTCATCTTCTGATCCTTGTCTTCACAAAGAACTGCATGCCACCACAGGGATGCCTCCCGAGCCCTGGTGCCAACGTGGTTGATGGTGTTTGGAAACCTCGGTCTCAAGGTTGGCGCGCTCTACTGGCGTTGGGCAAGTTGCCCTGACAAGGTTTTTGTCGGGGCTATGGAGGCTGCCCCGGCAAGGGTCTTACCGACGGAGCCCCCTCGCCCTCTTGGTCTTTGTGCTTCTGTTCTTGGCATTGCTTTGACCGTCTTGCCGCTTTGTCTCCTCCCTCTGCCCTGCTAAGTGTGGTCGTTGGCGTGGCTCTGACTGCTCGTGCACAAGTAAGGGGTACAAAGGAGATCCCCTACTTTAGTACACCGACAAACTCGCAGCCCGTTACGGCCTACCAGAATTTGGCCCAGTTGCTCATCTAGGCCGTCCAATATGATTCCAGCCCATTGTAACTTCTGGCCCATGTATGGCCCATGACGTCTCTCGTCCCATACGAGTCCCTTTGTATCTCTTGGTCCATTAACGACCCGTTTTGAAACCGGCCCGTAATGAACAGTGTATCGCTTCATACCCATTAACGACCCATTATTCCATTGGGCCGTTTCCAGCCCGTGTTACCTTTCGGCCTTCTCAGGGCCAATTTATTCTTGGGCTCGTTTCCAGCATTTGGTTACTTACGGCCCGTTAATGGCCTTTTCTGCTTGTGGGCTAAATTCAACCCGTGGTTATAGTCAGCCCGTTTGTGGCCCGTTAATCTGTTGGACCGTTTTCATAGCATCATCAAATACGGCCTATTAACGACCTATTATGGTCTGGCCATAAAACGTACGATTTCCACTCGAGCCTGTTTACAACGCATTTTGTGGACCATTATTGGTCCATGAATAGTACAACCCATGTTTGGCAAAATGATGATACAACCCGTACAGGGCCCATAGATTAGACGACCCGTAGAAGGCCCATGGATCCTACGGCCCATAGAAGGCCCATGGATCCTACGGCCCATAGAAGGCCCATTTATCATCCGGCTCATAGAAGTCCCATGGATCGTACAACCCATGGAGGGCTATGGTCACTACAAAAGGTAGCAGGACCATGGTTACAACAGTCCATGTGTTGCCATGGTTATTGTGGCCTAGTTATAAAAATAGGTCACCAGAAAAATGCGGAAAAAGAACTACAATGACTACAAGAAAACAACTAAACAAGACAATAAGGAAATAAATAAGCAAGCAACTAATGCTAGGCTATTATGGCTATTACACATATTACATCCACTAGGCATCAAAGTTCGCCACAAGTGGAAATATAGGGAACAAAGCAGCATATTACATACACTGGCCGTCTAAATTGCCCAGTAGTGCAAATAAATGCGGCAGCAAAACAAGTCCATAACTGAAACAACTTCAGAAGAGCTGAAGAAACGTTATCCTGGGAATCCACCATGCTAGCAATAAGCTTAGCAAGCTTATTAGTTTTGTCCTGTTTGGCGCTAAAATCCTCCAACGCTTGCTGTTGCACCAGAAAGTATGCATATGAATGCTCCAGGGACTTCCGCAGTCCTTTGGCTTCTTGTCGCAACACCGCTGATCGATGTCTTTCAGCTTGTAGTTTAGACTAAAGAAACCGAACTGATTCAGACAGTGAGTTTGAATAGCTTGTGTCAGCGGTAGTGGCCAGTAACTCGAACACTAAACCAAGACAGGACTTTAGGGTTGTCTCACTGTCTTCAAGATAGTTTTCCTTTGCTGTTTTATCAGCTTTGTTGGAGACCAACAAGGATGTCTCACTATCCTGAAGCTTATCTGCATTACTTCCTTTACCATTGCTTAATAAGGAACTCTTCCCCAATATTCTGTCAGCATTCTAAAAGAAGAAACAAGCAGACACATAATAGGTTTAGCATGTACTAGTATATGAAACTCATTTCGGTGAACCAGTTCATTAGTAAGGTGGACAAGATTAAAGTACCAAGTCTTCTATTGCCAAGTAGTACATAATAAAAGCATCAAACAAACATATATCTATGTCCTATGGTCAATGCATTGTCTTGCCAAATAAAAATAGAGACACAGTTCAAATCATATCAGTTCAAGACAAAGCAACACTGAAAGAATACAAAGCGTGGGAAACTACACGGCACAACAAGATTTCAGATGGGTACCACAGGTCTACATGTACAACAACACTATTAGCTCTGTTGTGATGCGAGTAATGTGCATGATATGAGAAGTCAACTGTATACACAATTGAAATTGAAATCAACAGAGATATTTATAAGAGCACACCAGTTAAGGAAACATGCGTAAACATACCTGTTGTGCCATTGGAGTTTCAATTGGATCCTTCAGTTTAAAAATAAGTTTGTATGAGTAAACACAATGATACAAGAGCAAAGCAGTATGCACGATAGCAATGGAATCTTAAATGAGAACAATTGTTCTTCAGGTTTAAGCACTTGTTCTACATGTACAGAGTACAGTAAGACGCAGACATATAGTACTTCAAAATAAAAAATGAGCTCATAGACCTTACCACATTCTTGGTTCGGGACCAGTATAGAACAAGGCATTTCCAGTCATTGTCCAGTAAATGTGTCTCGGGAGAACATAAGGGAATTTGATGAGTTTCTTTTGCCACTTAAGTACGTTTTCTTCAGGTAATTTTGATACTGCCACCAAGTATTCTTGAAGATAGTAGAGGTATTAGCACATGTTACCCCATCCTATGTTTCCAAATCGGTTCTTCTTTATAGAGAAAAATGTGAAAATTTTCTGTATTATAACCATCATGGAGGTAGAATGTATGGGACAAAGCAAAGTAATTGCCATGAATAACATTACTTACACATAACTCCTGGAAAAACACTTGCAACTGGCATTTTACTTCATCTTCAGTATAATATTTTCATGATGGGAAGATAGACACATAGGATTTAACAACATCAAATGCGATAGATGCTAAACTACGAATGGCTGGTTGTGCTTCCTCCACAGGAATAGATGTACTAACTGGTGGAGTTGGGGTTCGCCGTGATAGTACTGGCGCTTTGGGCACTGGAGCTGCCTTACTAACTGCTCTTGTTTGGGAGCTCTGTGGTGGAGATGGTGATGTGTCAATAGGAACTAGGTTACTATCTGCTGGGGTTTGGGTTAGTTTGGGTGAAGCTAGTTCTTTGTCCATCGCAGTAGGGGTACAATATGCGAGAGTCTGGGTTATGTGTGGTAGGGCTGGTTCTCGTGCATGTACAACCGGTGTGCTATCTCCACCAAGAGGTAGCACTATATTATTTGAAGATCGTGTTTTTACTCCGCTAGATACTGCCATCACCCGCTCCAATTCAGATGGCTGATAAACAGGAAACATAGTTGAATGTTCATACATTGTATGAGAGACAGATGCAATAGATAGTGTGGAAAAAAGAAGGCATGGAATAGTTGACATGTATATTCTATACCTACTAATAAAAGAAATAGGTATTCTTAGTCCGTCATGCTATTTTATAGAAAACCCCTTGATTTTTCTTACATTAAACCCACATTAGATATCAAATATTTTCTTTAAATACTCACATCTTCATAACCATAACACCAAATTTAACATGTTATATATGAATTTTGATTAAAAATATGTATAATCTGAATATATATATATATATATATTGTTATTTTACCGTTCACAATTAAAGAAAATACAACCTAAGTTAGTGATTAGGGTGTAATCTTAATCAATAATGCATTATCCATCTTTCTTTCATACCGGTAGTGATTCGGATAGGGGATGAACATGTTGAAATAGAATACCTGTGGAATGTTGAACTGCGCTGTTCTAGGCTAAGCCTACATTTGTTTGGGCCCTAGCTACAAATTCTCAGATTATAGACCACTTTTCATGAATTAAGAACGTGTGGTATTTTTTTCTCCCATTGCAACGCACAAGCCTTTTTGCTAGTGTTTAACTAAAAAGGATAGCATGACATAATTTCACATATATGATGTCTATCTAAACTGAATAGCATAGCATGACATAATTCAAAGATATGATGACTAACTAAACATGATGTCATGAGATAATTATATGATGTCTTTAGTAAACAGGTTTGCATGACATAATTCAGACATATGTTATCTAAGTAATCAGGATCGCATGATTTAATTCACCTATGTGATTTATATGTTAAGCAGAGGGCATTCACATATATGATGTCTGAACTAAGAACATGGTGTTGAATATTGTGTATATGATGTCTAAACTATGCAATGCAAGACACCATATGCATGATATGAGTAGTATAACCATGGCAAGTTGGAGCATACACCTCAGTGGGGGAATATTAGTGGTCATCTATCTCCAAATCCATCTCCGAGGAGCTATCGGGAACCAGCAAGAGAGCTGCTTCGACAGGTAGCACTGTCTCCTCTGAAGACCTTCTTTTCACTCCAGATTTTCCATCACCCACTCAAATGGCTGATTCACAGGAAGAGTAGTTTAATGTACAAACATTGTCGACAAATGGAAATGTAATGAATAAAATGATGGGCAATATATCATTCAAATATATGATGCCTGGTTAAACAGGATAGCATTGCATATTTCACATATATTATGGCTGGCTAAAAGAGATGGGACTGCATAAATCCCATATATGATATAGAAACTAAACATGTGGCATTATAGAACATGGGTAAACTAAGCAGATGACATATATGATGTCAAAAGTAGGCACTGCAAGTAAACATATGCATGATATGACTAATATCATCATGCCAAGTTAGAGCAAACACCTTGGGGGGTAAATAGGAGTGGTCAGCTACGTTCGAATCCTCCTCAGAATATATATCTTCCTCTGGATTACAATCTGGAGAGGGGGGGGGGTCCTATTGAACCCACCATGGAGCGATGTTTGCATGACATAGTATTGCCGCGCAAAACTCTTCTCTTTTTCTCTACATGTTCAGCATGACTGTGTAAAATATCTGACATGCATACGAAAAAATATAGTGAGATTATGTAAGGAGAGCATGCAGAAATCTAAAGTGATGGTAACAACCAGTGGATGGATCCAAAAATAATGATAGTAGGCTGATGATAGCATTAATTCAATAAAAAGATAGATGATGATTGCTTTACTATTTCTTTCCCACCCAATATGAACAACATAGGCAGATATACTATTCATTGCTGCCTCGATATGTGCCAGATAATAGACAGAGATACTATTCATTGCTGCCTCGATATGTGCCCCACAACTAATTTTAAAACTCAAGTTTGAACATTAATTTGGACCTGACTTAGAGTCTAAGAGGTGAATAGGACGATAAAGTAGTAGGTAATATTAAACAATGCATAATATAAGCAGAAACAAAAGAGTGTGACCTCTCTTGTGGACCCATGTACTCCTTAGGTTCATCTGCTGAGTCAATGATGGTGATGCCGTTGCGGTCGGTGCCGACGGTGATAACCCACAAGTATAGGGGATCACAACAGTTTTTGAGGGTAGAGTATTCAACCCAAATTTATCGATTCGACACAAGGGGAGCCAAAGAATATTCTCAAGTATTAGCAGTTGAGTTGTCAATTCAATCACACCTGGATAACTTAGTATCCGCAACAAAGTATTTAGTAGCAAAGTAGTATGGAAGTAACGGTAACAGTGGCAAAAGTAACAATAGCAGTTTTGTAGTAATTGTAATAGTGGCAACGGTAAAGTAACTGAGCAAAGAACAATATGTGAAAAGCTCGGAGGCATTGGATCAGTGATGGATAATTATGTCGGATCGGATTCCTCATGTAATAGTTATAACATAGGGTGACACAGAACTAGCTCCAGTTCATCAATGTAATGTAGGCATGTATTCCGAATATAGTCATACGTGCTTATGGAAAAGAACTTGCATGACATCTTTTGTCCTACCCTCCTGTGGCAGCGGGGTCCTAATGGAAACTAAGGGATATTAAGGCCTCCTTTTATTAGAGTACCGGACCAAAGCATTAACACTTAGTGAATACATGAACTCCTCAAACTACGGTCATCACCGGTAAGTATCCCGATTATTGTCACTTCGGGGTTAACGGATCATAACACATAATAGGTGACTATACACTTGCAAGGTAGGATCAAGAACTCACATATATTCATGAAAACATAATAGGTTCAGATCTGAAATCATGGCACTCGGGCCCTAGTGACAAGCATTAAGCATAGCAAAGTCATAGCAACATCACTCTCAGAACATAGTGGATACTAGGGATCAAACCCTAACAAAACTAACTCGATTACATGGTAAATCTCATCCAACCCATCACCGTCCAACAAGCCTACAATGGAATTACTCATGCACACAGCGGTGAGCATCATGAAATTGGTGATGGAGGATGGTTGATGATGACGACGGCGACGGATTCCCCTCTCTGGGGCCCCGAACAGACTCCAGATCAGCCCTCCCGAGAGAATTAGGGCTTGGCGGCGGCTCCGTATCGTAAAACGCGATGAATCCTTCTCTCTGATTTTTTTCTCCCCGAACATGAATATATGGAGTTGGAGTTGAGGTCGGTGGAGCACCAGGGGGCCCACGAGGCAGGGGGCACGCCCTAGGGGGGGTTCCCCCCACCCTTGTGGACAGGGTGTGGCCCCCCTGGCCTTGATTCTTTTGCTAGTATTTTCTATTAATTCCAAAAATAACTTCCGTGGAGTTTCAGGTCATTCCGAGAACTTTTATTTCTACACAAAAATAACACCATGGCAGTTCTGCTGAAAACAACATCAGTCCAGGTTAGTTCCATTCAAATCATGCAAGTTAGAGTCCAAAACAAGGGCAAAAGTGTTTGGAAAAGTAGATACGATGGAGATGTACCAACTCCCCCAAGCTTAAACCTTTGCTTGTCCTCAAGCAATTCAGTTGATAAACTGAAAGTGATAAAGAAAAACTTTTACAAACTTTGTTTGCTCTTGTTGTTGTAAATATCTAATTCAAGTTTTCGGCAAAGATTATGAACTAACCATATCCACAATAACACTTAGGTCTCATGTTTACTCATATCAATGGCATAATCAACTAGCGAGCAATAATAATAAAACTCGGATGACAACACTTTCTCAAAACAATCATAATATGATATAACAAGATGGTATCTCGCTATCCCTTTATGAGACCGCAAAACATAAATGCGGAGCACCTTTAAAGATCAAGGACTGACTAAACATTGTAATTCATGGTAAAAGAGATCCAGTCATAGTCATACCCAATATAAATTAATAGTAATGCATGCAAATGACAGAGGTGCTCCCCAACCGGTGCTTTTTAAATAAGAGGGTGACGATTCAACATAAAAGTAAATAGATAGGCCCTTCGTAGAGGGAAGCAGGGATTTGTAGAGGTGCCAGAGCTCGATTTTGAAATAGAGATAAATAACATTTCGAGCGGTATACATTCACTGTCAACATAACAACTAAGAGATCCTGATATCTTCCATGCTACACACATTATAGGCAGTTCCCAAACAGAATGGTAAAGTTTTTACTCCCCCTCTACCAACAAGCAACAATCCATGGCTTGCCCGAAACAACGAGTGCCTCCAACTAACAACAATCATGGGGGAGTTTTTTTAATTATTTTGATTTGATTTAAGCATGGGACCGGGCATCCGGGTGACCAGCCATTTTCTCGTGAATGAGGAGCGGAGTCCACTCCTCTTGAGAATAACCCGCCTAACATGGAAGATACATACAACCCTAATTGATACATGAGCTGTTCGAGCATACAAAACAGAATTTCATTTGAAGGTTTGGAGTTTGGCACATACAAATTTACTTGGAACGGCAGTTAGATACGGCATATAGGAAGGTATGGTGGACTCATATGGAATAACTTTGGGGTTTATGGAGTTTGGATGCACAAGCAGTATTCCTGCTTAGTAAAGGTGAAGGCTAGAAAGAGACTGGGAAGCGACCAACTATAGAGCGACAACAGTCATGAACATGCATTAAAATTAATAGACACTGAGTGCAAGCATGAGTAGGATATAATCTACCATGAACATAAATATCGTGAAGGCTATGTTGATTTTGTTTCAACTACATGCGTTAACATGTGCCAAGTCAAGTCACTCAAATTGTTCAAAGGAGGATACCACCCTATCATACCACATCACAACCATTTTAATAGCATGTTGGCATGCAAGGTAAACCATTATAAACTCCTAGCTAATTAAGCATGACATAAGCAACTATAATCTCTAATTTTCATTGCAAACATGTTTATTCATAATAAGCTGAATCAGGAACGATGAACTAATCATATTTACAAAAATAAGATAGGTCGAGTTCATACCAGCTCCTCTTATCTCAATCATTTCATCATATATCATCATTATTGCCTTTCACTTGCACGACCGAACGGTGTGGATAATAATAATAGTGCACGTGCATTGGCCTAAGCTGGAATCTGCAAGCATTCAATTCAAAGGAGAAGACAAAGTTATATGGGTTCTTGGTTAATCAATCAATAATGCATAAAATAGCCACTCAAGATTTTCATCAAGGTCTTCTCCTTTCCAACCCCAAAGAAAAGAAATAAAACTATTTACACGAGAAATCTCCCAACAAGCAAAAGAAGAACAAGAAATCTTTTTGAGTTTTCTTTTAATTATTGCTACTACAGGAATGGAAAGTAAACTAGCTGAAAGATATTAATAATTTCTTTTCTTTTCTTAAAATTATTCAATCACACAAGAAGAAAGCAAGAAAATAAAATAAACTAGCATGGATAGTACAATGATAAAGTATGAACACCGACAACTAGAATAATTGTGTGCACATGAATGTAATGTCGGTGAGAAATATGTACTCCCCCAAGCTTTTGCTTTTGGCCTAAGTTGGTCTATGCCCATGGATGGCCTGGCGGATATCCGAAGTTGTAAGTGGGGTCATACTAAGATGCAGCAGCCATTGCCTCACGAGCTGCAGCCTGGCGGCAAGCTGCCTCCGTCCTCCTCTCGTATTGCGAGCCTAGGTCCTTGCTTCCTTGAAGAACCACCTTGGTACATTTTCCTCGACATATTTCCTCCTCTGAAAAATTTCTGAAATTTTTAGTAACTCAAAATAAAAGTGAACCAAACTCAATAAAATTGATAGCAACTACTCCCACAAGTGCCTAGAGACTATATCATGCATTAGAACTACTTGGGACCAACTAAATTTGACATGCAAGCTCAAGAACAGGGTCACCTAGGCAGCACAAATTTGCAATTAATAAAGCACTAGAACAAAAACTAATTGGATCATTGGAGGAGTCAGATACCAAAGAACAATCCCCCAAAGCAGTTTTGTGAATGGATCTTTGGGCAAGGAGATCGAAAATGGTAGCAAAATGAGCTAGAACTCGTGCTTGAGATGGTTGGTGATTTTTTTGGGAGGAAGAAGAAGAGCATGGGTGCAAGAATAAGTGGAGGGAGGCCACCGTGGGCCCACGAGGCAGGGGCACGCCCAGGGGGGGTAGGGCGCGCCCCTGACCCTCGTGGCCAGGTGCCAGCTCCCCTGTTGTGCTCTTAGTGCCATATGTTCTCAAATAGTCCAGAAAAAATCTTATTAAATTTGCAGGGCATTTGGAGAACTTTTATTTTTGGGGTAATTTTTTATTACACGGATAGTTCAGAAAACAGACAAATAATACTATTTTTACTTTATTTAATCTAAATACCAGAAAGTAAAAGGAGGGTACAGAGAGTTGTGCCTTCTAACTTCATCCATCTCATGCTCATAAAAAAGAATCCACTAACAAGGTTGATCAAGTCTTGTTAACAAACTCATTCCGAATCGCATGAAACCTGAGAAATTTTGAAATGACACTAAGTTACCTCAACGGAGATATGTACATCCCCAATAATAAGAATATCAGTCTTCTTCTTTACAGTAGGAAGAGGAAATTCAAAACCTCCAATAACAATTGATGGGATTTTTCCAATAGAATTTATACTGTGGACTTGAGGTTGTTTCCTTGGAAAGTGTACCGTATGCTCATTACCATTAACATGAAAAGTGACATTGCCTTTGTTGCAATCAATAACAGCACCTGCAGTATTCAAAAAGGGTCTACCAAGGATAATCGACATACTATTGTCCACGGGAATATCAAGAATCACAAAGTCTGTTAGGATAGTAACGTTTGCAACAACAACAGGCACGTCCTCACAAATACCGACAGGTATAGCACTTGATTTATCGACCATTTGCAAAGATATTTCAGTAGGTGTCAACTTATTTAATTCAAGTCTACGATATAAAGAGAGAGGCATAACACTAATACCAGCTCCAAGATCACATAAAGCATTTTTAACATAGTTTCTTCTAATGGAGGATGGTATAGTTGGTACCCCCGGATCCCCAAGTTTCTTAGGCATTCAACCCTTAAAAGTATACCGCACGTGACAGATAGGAAGTGCGACCAGGATGCGTGGATCGTTAGTTCATTGGAAGTAGTATTTTTCTTCACTGGTACGTTAAATAAAGAGTTTCGTTTACACAATTTAAAATGATTGTTATGGAGAGAATAGGAGAACCACTCCACTATATATTAGTAGTATACACGAGTACTATATGGACGCAGCTTCATTGACTTAGTGCACCTGCCATTGGGTTTATGACAGGTGGGCCCAAAATGTGGCTGGCCCACCTGTCATACATCCAAAAGCAGGTGCAGTTAAGGCACCGGAACTCAGTCCATACTATATATGTACTACTATATAAGCTGGAGCCTCACTGCTTGTTCTCTAGGGTTTGCACTCTCCACACTCTGGTCGCACTACATATATATATATATATATACACGCTTGAGGCTCAGTGTTCCTTTGCCAGGGTGTGCTATATTCACAGTCTCTCACCCTCTTCACCAGATCTAAACAAGACTGCGTTGGCCTTTGTCTCTCTCTCCACCCTCACAGCTGGTGAAGGAGGCGTCCGGATCCCGTCGCATCGGGAAGGGAAGGAGGTGAAGCGTTCACTCTACCGCCTTTGGCGAGGGAGGCAATCCACTACCGGCTACACTGCTCTCTTTCACCCAGCGCCTGTGCGGGAGGTCCACCGACCCCTTCTTCCTCGCTGCCGTACATAGTGTGGGCAGACCCGGCTTCCCACCACATGCCTTGTGTCGGTGGAAAACGACACCTATGGGATCACTGGAATCCCTACTACGGTCGGTGGGCGCGAGGTTGTGGAAAGAGCGGGTCTAGGAGTCAGCACAAAGATCGTTTACCCAGGTTCAGGCCGCGAGGATGCGTAATAGCCTAGTCCGGCTTTGGTGTCTATTTGAGTGTTCTTGAGTTCTTGAGCTAGCTACGGCCTGTGGCTTGTCCAAGGATCCGAATCCCTCTCCAGTATGCCTCGGGCCTCCTTTTATAGTCAAAGGGGTCGCCACACTGACACACAGGAGGTGGAATGGTATACAGTGTACAAGCTTATCGCCTGTCATTACGGGACAAAATGCATTAAATGTGCTCCTTAGGTGTCCCCTTGCTTTATTGGGGACGGTAACGAGGTCCGTCCCGTCCGTCGCCGCTTTGCCTTGCTTCAACACGCGTCCAAGCTAACGAGGCGTGTAGCGCCATGTAAGCTGGCAGGCTGCTGAGCTGGTGTGGTTGCAGGGTCTTCACGAAGATCTGCATGCCACCACGCAGGTGCTTGACTGGTTGGCTTAGGAGCCACGTACTGCCATGTGGGTACTTGTCTAGTTGGTGGGTCGGTGGCTGAGCTGGGAACGGCGGTGGAGTCTTGGCAGATGTGGGCCTGGCTGCGGCCCCGCGGATGTCCCTGGAAAGAGTCTTGCCGGGGCCCCTGCAAGGGTCTTGACGTGGCATCCCGGTCGTCCCCGGCAAGGATCTTGCTGGGGGTCTTGTGGGTATCCTCGGCAAGGATCTTGCCGAGGATCGTCGTCTTCTGATTCTCACCTGATCTTGCATGCCACCATGGGGGTGCCTCCCAAGCCTTGACTCAAACGTGGTTGATGGTGTTTGGAACTCTTGGGCTCTAGGGTGGCAGCTCTGCTGGTGTTGGGCAAGTTGCCCCGGCAAGGCTCTTGCCGGGGCTGTAGAGGCTGCCCCAGCAAGGGCCACGCTGTCAGGACCCCGACTCAATGCCACATCGATCTAGCATGTAACACCTCATATCACTTTGCGGCCTCACGCACGGTATTCCCACGGGTGTCGCCTTACCTTTGCCCGGGACCGTTTGCGCCTTTTGGCACACGTATATGACAGTGTCGCTAGCATCCATATGATAAGGAGCCCGGGCTGACATGGCTAGTCGTAAACCCAAAGTGGCACAGACTTACAGGGACAGGCATCCATGACCCAGCATCGAACATGTCGGTCATCAGCGAGTGAATCCAGGCTGTAGCACTGGGCTAGCAGGACTCCGGTATTCATCGCGTGACATTTCCCCGAAGGGACAGACACAGGAACGAAGAAGGACACATGCCGGCCAGCCTAAGTGTTCCGGAGCAGTAGCAGGCTACCAAGGCTCAATGGAAACACTAGGAGACATTTCCCGGTAAGAGAGGCTACTAAAGATAAACAACTAGATAGTCAGATCCCACACATACCAAGCATTTCAATAGCATACACACAATATGCTCGATATGTGCAATACAACATGGCATCACAAAATGACTCTACGACTCAAGTATTTATTCAATAGGCTCCGAGGAGCGAGATATTACAAACAGGGGTCTCACGACCCAACATTCAGAGCATACAAGTCAAAACACAAGCGGAAGCTATCATGTCTGAGTACAGACATCTAGAAATGAAAAAGGCTGAGAAGCCTAACTATCTACCAGATCCTGCCGAGGGCTCAAGATCGTAGCTGAGGTAACAAGCTAAACGTCGAAGTCCACGCGAAACTACTAGTGAGACCGAAGTCTCTCTGCAAAAACATAAAATAGGCAAACGTGAGTACAAATGTACCCAGCAAGACTTACATCAGAACTATCTACATATGCATCATTATCAACAAAGGGGATGGTGGGGTTTAACTGCAGCAAGCCAGCTTTGACTCGGTGGCTATCCTGAACTACGACTGCAAGTAACTCTTTTGAGGTGGCGCACACGAGTCCACATATTCACCAACCAATACACCACTATGGATCCGCTCCCGTCTCCCTACGAGAACGCCATCCATAGCACTCACGCTTATCTTGCGTATTTTAAGGTATCCACTTTCACTTGTCTATGAACTGATATAAGTAACCCAGAAGTCCTTTTCCGCGGACACGACTATTCGAATAGATGATGTTAACCCTGCAGGGGTGTACTTCTTCACACACGCTCTCACCACTTACCGCCGTTTACACGACATGTACTCGGCAACCTTCAAGCGGAATCCCAACGTGGGTGTCGGCCACGGCCTGCCTAAACACTCGAGTCTCTAGTCCAGGTTTATCGCCTATTCGGGTTCCATCCATGAGGAGATCCGGCCGGAGTTTCGCTCACAGCCCCAAACGATGTGAACAGGGTTCCGTGACACCAAACGGGCGCCCGGTTTACCCGGCCACGTGCCTACCGCATCACAGCCCACCCCTACAGTCAGCGCTGCGCACGGCCTCCAGCATACTACAAACACCATAAACTACTTGCAACTCCTGGACAGAGGACAAGGGTGATTAAGAAGCCGAGAGGGTCCATTGGTTTCGGGCCCAATGCGTGGTAGTAGCTGAATCATGGATCACAAACACAGAACTCAGTTCCTGAGGACGGCTGCAATGAGACAACCCACCATGTACTCCTACATGGCCTCTCACCGCTACCTTTACCAAAACGTGTTCACACACTTAGCTCACACACAGTAGGACATGTTCACACGCCTCTGATTCATCCCCGATGAATCAGACCCGACTCAACTCTAAGCAGTAGCAGGCATGACAACAAACATAAATGAGTAGGCACATCAGGGCTCAAACAACTCCTACTCATGCTAGTGGGTTTCATCTATTTACTGTGGCAATGACAGGTCATGCAAAGGATAAGGGGGTTCAGCTACCGCAGCAAGTAACAGATATGTCGCTGTTGTCCTAATGCAGTAAAAGAGAGCAGGAGCGAGAGAGTGGGATTGTATCGGAATGAACAAGGGGGTTTTGCTTGCCTGGCACTTCTGAAGATAGCATTGAGTCTTCATCAGTGTCAACGATCACATCATCGGTATCACGTCTATCGAGAGGGGACAAATACCGGCAACACAGAAGGGAACACAATCAATACAATGCACAATATGATGCATGATCATGACATGGCAAAATGAATGTGTTTTGGGCTAATGCAACTAGCAACAGATTAAATGAAGTTGGTTTGAATACAAGATTCAAATTCAAACTCCATATGTGGATATTTAAATGCCCTTTATATGATTTGTGCTAAACAGCAGCTATAAGTTGTTCTAACATGCATGAAAATGGTACAGATGGATTCCTTGAATTTTTCTGATAATTTTTCATATATAAATTATTTAATTTGGAGTTACGGTTGAATTTCTATGATTTATTGAAGTTTTAGCTATTTTCTGGAATTTTCTGATTATTTATAAAATAAACTAAATTCCAGAAAATGAATATTGCGTCAGCATGACCTCACCCTGACGTCATCAAGTCAACAGGGGCCGGCTCGGGTCAAACCTGACTAGTGGGGCCCACTGGTCAGTGACTTAGGTGACTAACAGAGTTAATTAACTCTAACTAATCAGGTTAATAGCCACGGGGCCCACTGTCAGTGTCAGCAGGGGGTCAAACCCGGGTCAACTCGCCGGAGTTGACCCGCGGCTCGTCGCCGGCGGAGCCAGAGACGGCGGAGGGGTGCGGGTTTCCTCCTCCGGCGACCAAATGGCCGGCGGAGAGCGTCTACGTGACGCGGGCGCTCGTCCGCGTCGAGTAGTGGCAGCGGCTGGGCCTAAGATGGCCGGAGTCGTCACCGGCGTCGACCGTGGCGGTCGCCGGAGCTCGGGCGAGCTCGGGGTTGACGCTACGGTGGCCGGGGAGGCTCATGCGGGGCACCTACATGCTCTACGCAGCGCGGGGAGAAAGCTGAGCACAACAGCCGGGCCACTAGGTGGCCGGAGGCACGTCGGCGGCGGTCACAGGCGGCGGCAGGTTTCGGCCAAACTCGGTGCAGTTGCTGTGGTGCTCGAGAGTGAGAACGGGAAGGGGGAGGAGGAAGAGGAGCTCACGGGGAGTCGGTTGGAGCAGACGGCAAGCTCGGGGAGGCGGAGACGGCGGCGAATCAACGGCGGCGGTCCTCGGTGGCCGAGGAGGGGAAAAGCGTCGGGACGGTGCTTCGGGGCTTCTCCGGTCGCGTGAGCCGATGGGGAGGTCGAGGGAGGCACTGCGGAGCTCAGGAGCACGTCGGGGAGGAGAGGGGGTGGTGG
>NC_041381.1:53810656-53852820 GCF_002162155.2 Triticum dicoccoides | reverse complement strand
GGAATGGGGTCCAGGGGGAGAGAGGAGAGGTGCAGGGGGCGAGGGGGAGTGCGTGGCGTCTCCGGGCGTCGAGGAGGGAGGCAACCAGGCAGGAGGTGGCCAGGGGGGAAGCAGGAGGTGGCCGAGGCCTCTCGGGCGCGCGCCACGCCTCGCCTCTGTTCGTCCTCCTGGCAGAGGAGGAAGAGGACAAGGGGGAGGAGGTGGGCTGGGCCGGCTGGGCCGGCCAGATGGAGCTGGGCCAGGCTCTGGTGGGCTGCACGGTAAGGCCAGGTAACTTCCTTCTCTCTCTCTCTCTCTTTTTCTAATTATCTCAGTTTTCTATTATTCTGTAAATTTAGGGCTTTATTAAAAATACTCAGACACTTTCAAAAAATCATGAAACAAATCATGGCTACTGTTTAGAATATATCCAACAGTAAACATTTTAGTTTATGATTATTTGAGCATTTGAAATATTTAATAGCATTTAAATGCCCAAATGAAAATACTATATGATTTAATTCAGTGACCAAATATGTCCTGCAAAAATATAAACCATTTTTGGTAGATGCTTCCACCTCAAACCAGAAATGTTGAACATTTTTAGAGGACATTTTGAGTTCAATGAAAAGGGTTTTATTTTGACCCTAGTTGAATTCATTTGATGCTAGGGCTTAGTCAATCCCCATCTCAGGTTTAAATGAAATTTAAACATGATGTAACACTCTAATGCATGCACTAGGCATTGTCAGAACTAGGGATGTGACTACTCACCCCCACTAAACAAGAATCTCGTCTCGAGATTCAAGCGTAGGGTAAGGTGAAGGGGAAACGCAAACTAGCACAATCTTCACGATCCAGGGTGCACTTTATCAAAGCGTTGATTCGATCACCATCTTTGTCTCGAAGTCTTGCTCTGAGAACTCCAACTAACATGACAACGAGAGGAAAGGAAAGATCCTAAAAGAATGGTTCTTCTCGAAGGTCGAACAACTCAGGATTAACTCACGGAATGAGACATAGCAACATCTCTCGAGCTGAGAGGCGAAGCACACATCCATAGGAATGGAGTGAAGCAGATGATGAAGGTTCACTAGGTAGACCACAATTCCAGACTCAAGAATGTGGTAAACGATTGTCACGTAGCGAGGAGTTGAGTTGCCATGATACCATAATGATGCACTTTAGGGAAGGTGACTCGTAGAATTATCCCCTTAAGTGGCAAAAAGAATTACCTTTGATTCAGAGATCATTGAAGACCTTTATACCAGCCTAAGGCAATTCTCAAGCGATCGTTTGGAGGGGGTCGGTAGAATGGCATACTCAGACTTGGATGTGTGGATTACCTTGTTGAAGACAACGTAATGGATGATTTTTGCTTATCACCGGAAATGGAAGAGACCCATGGTAGAATGGCACATTGGCGGTGCAAGCTGGGAACAAAATGCAAATGCTGGGAATGATTCTAGTAACTGGGAGGAGGCTCAACAATAGAGAGTGAATTCACTGTTTGAAAAGGTCATAGCATTGCCGAGGAAACTGAGAGCAAACCCAGTTAGTGCCGATGATAACACGTAGCGCTTGTGCGTGCTCTCAAGAACTTGAGCATTTCCACATTCATCAAGGTTTTACCAATATCCGTGTCAAGGATCCTGGCAACACAACTTACTACCATGATGAATGGTGATGGAGGATGCAGATGCAGAGGAAGATAACACCTTCTCAGATTTCACCCTTGGCGAAGCCAAGGAACATAATCTGGATGATCGATCGAGAGACATTTAGCACTCCGCTTCTAATGTTCTCCTTGATGTGCTAGTGTAACCCATTCATAGAAATGGTCTGGTATCTAGAACATCAAGTAAAGGTCGGACTTCGGGAGCAATAGAATCCATAAGGAACAGTTACGGAGGTAAATCCTACGAAATCCTTATGGGGAGGTGGCCAACTTCTCCAATCGAGATACTACAATAATAGGTCTCCTGGCGGGGTGTGTTGGCCACGACATCCACCTTACCAGTTATCGAGGAACCAATATTATAGTTCTTGGGAAATGTTCCAACCATCATATCTGCCTGAGATTCAGATCTAGTTGGTGTCAGAATATTCCAGACCCATCGAGTCTAGGAAGGAAAACGAAAGTTTGCAACACAAATGGACGAGATGATGTTGCGAGATTCTCGGGAAATGAACTACGATAGTAAGCTCCAAAGCATGAGCTGGTTCTGCTACAAACATGTGAACACGTTGTCCCAGACAAGCATGACCACGTGGTAGTCTTATAATAAAACACTACCGAGTTCAGGTGGGGAACCATCAACGAGGATATCAAAATCCTTGCATAAGGTATACTCTTAAGAAGGAACTTCTTCTCCTTGAACAAATCAATCAGTGGCTTGGTGTGCTAGGATATACATATGGAATGAAGATGATCAGTCTAACAGACCACAGAATTCTTCGCACGTGCATGACCGACTTGGGATGATTCCAAAGGAGCAAAAACAAACTTTCTTGAATTCACGACGGCAACTTACATCAAAATGCACGTGAATCAAAGGAAGTCACTCCTTTCATCAAACAAGTACTTCATGAGCTAGCATGAAGAAAATGCTTTCAAAAGTTTCCAACACTAACTTAATGTTCAACAACATCATGGAGGAGATAAGGATGTTGTCAATGGGCTCAACAGCAACTCATCGGAATTTCCATATCACTGGACTTCCACCATCATGTGAACACGGTGATAGCATTGGTCAGAACCAAAAGATATAATGGTGTATGCTCGAGGGATCAACCACGAGGAAGACAACATTACGAGCATCGTTGGTTCTGACTCGATTTGACGATAGCCCACACTCAAATCAAAGGATTGATAAGACAATAGGTCCAGCAACTGATCACAGGGACCAATCGATGAAGATATCATCTTTCTTCAACACACACTACACAAGAATATCCCTTTGGGACGAACTAAGTCAGGCAAGCTTCTATCTTCCAACTCTCCAAGTTGTTGTCTAGCTTAACCAACTAGCTCAGGGATATCTAACACCGATTCTTGGAGAGAAGGTGGTTCACAAGAAACCAACTTGATCACGAGCTTAACACAGCGGTCAGGTGACAACCTGGTAATACTTCCGAGAAGATCTTCGGAAAATCACGAACCACCGATATGTTACTAAGCTCGAGAACAATCTTGCTTTTGAGGGCAAGACGATATGATCAAATGAGTGAGGACTTGACAAGATCCTAACCCATCAATCGAAATGTGCACCAGGAAGATGAACAAGGTAGCACGATCAACCTTAGAATGATGATTCAAGAACCAACACGTTAAGAATGAGGTTATTGTCCATTTAACTACCAAGCAACAAGGTTGCTAGGAGTATTGATTTCACACATCACGATTCACTTGTCGACATTCCGGTTATAACCACACGGAACCGAGGAATGAGTAATGATGGTGAGAGGTATCACTACGTCAAAATTTCATGAGAGTTGGTGCAGTTCTCATGACAATTCTGACATAAAGGGGGTAATACTCCAAGGTAGAACAGAACCAAAAGCTGGATTGGCATTTGATCTGCGGAATACAACTACTTTGACCCAATCCTAGATATGGATGAGGTACTGGAGTTTGTTTTTCCAAGTCATTCAGGACAGAATGGCTTGACGGACCATAAGGGTAATAGGCATCGGTAAACGAATGCATGCATATTCTTGACTATCAATTGATAGACGAAGGTCAGAATGCAACTAAAGAGGGACAACTCAAAGGAACATATAATTTTCTGAGTTGTGGATGCATAGATTAGTATGTCGAACCAAGTTCAACATATTTCTTCCGGATAACCCATGCAGAAAGGTAGAACTGGCAGAGTCACGAGTTATGAATGGAGAACTCCTCAAGAATAATCCTGTTGTGATATTTCGGTTCAACGAGGAACTTCTGCCATAAGTAGTTCATGGTATTTGGAAGAAGAAGATACCACGGACTTCAAGGACTATCGCAAAGGTTACTAATATCCTAAAGGCACTAGCAATTACTATCAACATGAAGTAAGTAGAGTGAATCTCGGGTTCAAGAACCCAGGAATAGAATACCTACTACTAAGTAGCATCACGAGATGCTTTCGAGAATGATGGCCAGAATCATCACACTGGGAACACAAATCATGGCTAAATTACTAGATGATCCCCTAAGACACCTAGGGTCATAATACTAGCTCCAACATATATGTCAAGGCAATAAAGTACCTCAACTCACTGATTTGTGTGATTAATCTGACCAAAGGCACATCGGAAACAGGAGGAAGGGATTTGCAAATGCATCCGACTATTTAGAAACTTGGGATGACTCGGACATCATAACGGCTGTAAATGCTCAGAAAGATTTGAGACATTCACAAAAATGGTGACATAACCACTCAGAAGCACAATATCAAGGTTTCGAGATCAACAGTTAACGTACGAAAGTAGTAGAAACTGAACTCAAGCTTAAATCCAACAATCTATAAGTCTACGGATTAGTAACACGTGATCCTGATAGAAAGAAGAGATAGCCTAGTTCTTAATCCCCGTAGAAGAGAAGATGATGACTCAGATCAGAAGGCCATGAGGTATAAGGAGTAAAAAGAGCCTTATGTTCCATCCCACAATCAATTCCCTTATATAACTAAGAATTTCTAGACTCAACTTCGACCAGTTTGGCTTGGTAATCCTACAGGCAGTCAAGCTCTGATACCAACGCTGTCAGGACCCCGACTCAATGCCACATCGATCTAGCATGTAACACCTCATATCACTTTGCGGCCTCACGCACGGTATTCCCACGGATGTCGCCTTACCTTTGCCCGGGACCGTTTGCGCCTTTTGGCACACGTATATGACAGTGTCGCTAGCATCCATATGATAAGGAGCCTGGGCTGACATGGCTAGTCGTAAACCCAAAGTGGCACAGACTTACAGGGACAGGCATCCATGACCCAGCATCGAACATGTCGGTCATCAGCGAGTGAATCCAGGCTGTAGCACTGGGCTAGCAGGACTCCGGTATTCATCGCGTGACATTTCCCCGAAGGGACAGACACAGGAACGAAGAAGGACACATGCCGGCCAGCCTAAGTGTTCCGGAGCAGTAGCAGGCTACCAAGGCTCAATGGAAACACTAGGAGACATTTCCCGGTAAGAGAGGCTACTAAAGATAAACAACTAGATAGTCAGATCCCACACATACCAAGCATTTCAATAGCATACACACAATATGCTCGATATGTGCAATACAACATGGCATCACAAAATGACTCTACGACTCAAGTATTTATTCAATAGGCTCCGAGGAGCGAGATATTACAAACAGGGGTCTCACGACCCAACATTCAGAGCATACAAGTCAAAACACAAGCGGAAGCTATCATGTCCGAGTACAGACATCTAGAAATGAAAAAGGCTGAGAAGCCTAACTATCTACCAGATCCTGCCGAGGGCTCAAGATCGTAGCTGAGGTAACAAGCTAAACGTCGAAGTCCACGCGAAACTACTAGTGAGACCGAAGTCTCTCTGCAAAAACATAAAATAGGCAAACGTGAGTACAAATGTACCCAGCAAGACTTACATCAGAACTATCTACATATGCATCATTATCAACAAAGGGGATGGTGGGGTTTAACTGCAGCAAGCCAGCTTTGACTCGGTGGCTATCCTGAACTACGACTGCAAGTAACTCTTTTGAGGTGGCGCACACGAGTCCACATATTCACCAACCAATACACCACTATGGATCCGCTCCCGTCTCCCTACGAGAACGCCATCCATAGCACTCACGCTTATCTTGCGTATTTTAAGGTATCCACTTTCACTTGTCTATGAACTGATATAAGCAAGCCAGAAGTCCTTTTCCGCGGACACGGCTATTCGAATAGATGATGTTAACCCTGCAGGGGTGTACTTCTTCACACACGCTCTCACCACTTACCGCCGTTTACACGACATGTACTCGGCAACCTTCAAGCGGAAGCCCAACGTGGGTGTCGGCCACGGCCTGCCTAAACACTCGAGTCTCTAGTCCAGGTTTATCGCCTATTCGGGTTCCATCCATGAGGAGATCCGGCCGGAGTTTCGCTCACAGCCCCAAACGATGTGAACAGGGTTCCGTGACACCAAACGGGCGCCCGGTTTACCCGGCCACGTGCCTACCGCATCACAGCCCACCCCTACAGTCAGCGCTGCGCACGGCCTCCAGCATACTACAAACACCATAAACTACTTGCAACTCCTGGACAGAGGACAAGGGTGATTAAGAAGCCGAGAGGGTCCATTGGTTTCGGGCCCAATGCGTGGTAGTAGCTGAATCATGGATCACAAACACAGAACTCAGTTCCTGAGGACGGCTGCAATGAGACAACCCACCATGTACTCCTACATGGCCTCTCACCGCTACCTTTACCAAAACGTGTTCACACACTTAGCTCACACACAGTAGGACATGTTCACACGCCTCTGATTCATCCCCGATGAATCAGACCCGACTCAACTCTAAGCAGTAGCAGGCATGACAACAAACATAAATGAGTAGGCACATCAGGGCTCAAACAACTCCTACTCATGCTAGTGGGTTTCATCTATTTACTGTGGCAATGACAGGTCATGCAAAGGATAAGGGGGTTCAGCTACCGCAGCAAGTAACAGATATGTCGCTGTTGTCCTAATGCAGTAAAAGAGAGCAGGAGCGAGAGAGTGGGATTGTATCGGAATGAACAAGGGGGTTTTGCTTGCCTGGCACTTCTGAAGATAGCATTGAGTCTTCATCAGTGTCAACGATCACATCATCGGTATCACGTCTATCGAGAGGGGACAAATACCGGCAACACAGAAGGGAACACAATCAATGCAATGCACAATATGATGCATGATCATGACATGGCAAAATGAATGTGTTTTGGGCTAATGCAACTAGCAACAGATTAAATGAAGTTGGTTTGAATACAAGATTCAAATTCAAACTCCATATGTGGATATTTAAATGCCCTTTATATGATTTGTGCTAAACAGCAGCTATAAGTTGTTCTAACATGCATGAAAATGGTACAGATGGATTCCTTGAATTTTTTTGATAATTTTTCATATATAAATTATTTAATTTGGAGTTACGGTTGAATTTCTATGATTTATTGAAGTTTTAGCTATTTTCTGGAATTTTCTGATTATTTATAAAATAAACTAAATTCCAGAAAATGAATATTGCGTCAGCATGACCTCACCCTGACGTCATCAAGTCAACAGGGGCCGGCTCGGGTCAAACCTGACCAGTGGGGCCCACTGGTCAGTGACTTAGGTGACTAACAGAGTTAATTAACTCTAACTAATCAGGTTAATAGCCACGGGGCCCACTGTCAGTGTCAGCAGGGGGTCAAACCCGGGTCAACTCGCCGGAGTTGACCCGCGGCTCGTCGCCGGCGGAGCCAGAGACGGCGGAGGGGTGCGGGTTTCCTCCTCCGGCGACCAAATGGCCGGCGGAGAGCGTCTACGTGATGCAGGCGCTCGTCCGCGTCGAGTAGTGGCAGCGGCTGGGCCTAAGATGGCCGGAGTCGTCACCGACGTCGACCGTGGCGGTCGCCGGAGCTCGGGCGAGCTCAGGGTTGACGCTACGGTGGCCGGGGAGGCTCATGCGGGGCACCTACATGCTCTACGCAGCGCGGGGAGAAAGCTGAGCACAACAGCCGGGCCACTAGGTGGCCGGAGGCACGTCGGCGGCGGTCACAGGTGGCGGCAGGTTTCGGCTGAACTCGGTGCATTTGTTGTGGTGCTCGAGAGTGAGAACGGGAAGGGGGAGGAGGAAGAGGAGCTCACGGGGAGTCGGTTGGAGCAGACGGCAAGCTCGGGGAGGCGGAGACGGCGGCGAATCGACGGCGGCGGTCCTCGGTGGCCGAGGAGGGGAAAAGCGTCGGGACGGCGCTTCGGGGCTTCTCCGGTCGCGTGAGCCGACGGGGAGGTCGAGGGAGGCACTGCGGAGCTCAGGAGCACGTCGGGGAGGAGAGGGGGTGGTGGTGGCCATGGGTACGGCGACGATGACGGCGAGCTCCGCTCGGTGGTGTGCGCGAGAGGGAAGCAGAGGAGGGAATGGGGTCCAGGGGGAGAGAGGAGAGGTGCAGGGGGCGAGGGGGAGTGCGTGGCGTCTCCGGGCGTCGAGGAGGGAGGCAACCAGGCAGGAGGTGGCCAGGGGGGAAGCAGGAGGTGGCCGAGGCCTCTCGGGCGCGCGCCACGCCTCGCCTCTGTTCGTCCTCCTGGCAGAGGAGGAAGAGGACAAGGGGGAGGAGGTGGGCTGGGCCGGCTGGGCCGGCCAGATGGAGCTGGGCCAGGCTCTGGTGGGCTGCACGGTAAGGCCAGGTAACTTCCTTCTCTCTCTCTCTTTTTCTAATTATCTCAGTTTTCTATTATTCTGTAAATTTAGGGCTTTATTAAAAATACTCAGACACTTTCAAAAATCATGATACTAATCATGGCTACTGTTTAGAATATATCCAATAGTAAACATTTTAGTTTATGATTATTTGAGCATTTGAAATATTTAATAGCATTTAAATGCCCAAATGAAAATACTATATGATTTAATTCAGTGACCAAATATGTCCTGCAAAAATATAAACCATTTTTGGTAGATGCTTCCACCTCAAACCAGAAATGTTGAACATTTTTAGAGGACATTTTGAGTTCAATGAAAAGGGTTTTATTTTGACCCTAGTTGAATTCATTTGATGCTAGGGCTTAGTCAATCCCCATCTCAGGTTTAAATGAAATTTAAACATGATGTAACACTCTAATGCATGCACTAGGCATTGTCAGAACTAGGGATGTGACACTTGCCGGGGGAATTCACCTTGCCCCTCTGCTCTTTGTGTTTTTGTCTTGGCGATGCTCTGGTCGTCTTGTGGCTTTGCTTCCTCTGCCCCGCCAAGGGTGGCTAGGGGCATGGGGCTGCGACTGCCCACGCACAAGTAAAGGGGTACAAATAGGACCCCTACTTTTGTACACCGACAGGAGCCCCCGGGCTTGGGCCACATATAAGCACGGGGCATTATAGGGGCAGGCCCAGAACAATGCGCGGGCGCGCGGGCGGCGGAGTTTTTACCGTAGTAACTTCTTCACCAGTTGCGCTTCCCGACGACCCGCATCGAATTCTTGACGTGGGGTCGTGCGTGGGGTGACCGTAGCATGCATGCATCACCCCACGGTTAATAGTAAAGAGGCGGTTCGCGTCTTCCTCATAAAAACAGAGGAAGCCGCAGGGGCACGGCTCATTTACTAAGTGGACTAGGGTCGTGGCCATTATGGCACCCGCACCCCACAATCACAGGGCGCGAAACGGCTATTCCACTTGCCATCTGAGTCTTGGCTCGCCTGCCATGTGCCCTCCATGCCTCGGGGAGGGCAGGCGGTGGACACAGAGGGCATGGGTTTTAATGCCGGGGCAGGGGGCCGGGCGCCATCGATTGGAGTAGCGGGTCGGTCCTGTCTCCTTGCGCCCCTGACGGCTAGATTAGGGTATTGGGGCGGTCGCCTTCAGGCTCGCTCGGCCCTGTCTCCTTTTAAAAAGGGGAGAGGGACAACGTCTTCCCGCATCCGTCTTCTCCCAGTCTGGCCTCTTTCCTTCCCTTGTCATGGCAAGAGGGTGCGGTCATGGCCGTCTCCCTGTGGAGGTGACTAGGTCTTCCTCTCGCCAGAGAGCCATGGTGGTTAAGAAAGAGCCGGACGCCCAAGGTGAAGGCCACGCTCGAGGCGGAGGCGCCGAACGGGGCCGCAGGCAGCGAGGCGGTCGAGGCAGAGGTGGGTGCGGAAGGGGGACACCCGCGTTGCCACTGTCTTCGTTGCCATCTCCTCCACCATCACCTCCTGCTTCATTGAGCGGCCATGTCGGGGACACGGCGCTGGAGTCTATCCTGCAGTTGTGCGAGCCGCCGCGCAGCCGCCTTCGTCTTCCCGAGGTGTTTGCGAGGGTGCTGGAGATTGACCAACCACTGAGGTTGAGGCTTCACATGAAGGGGTGTTGCAATGGCGACATGTGGGTGAACACAAGGTTCCCGGTCCCTCATGTGATGCTCCTCCATCAGGGTTGGAAAAGCTTCGCACGCACCCACTGCCTGATGAAGGGGTACGTTCTCCACTTCAAATTAGTGGAGAGCGATTTTCTCGCCGTCAAGGTCTTCAGGCGCTCGGGAATCACGTTAGGGTGCTGCGCGGAGAGCTCGACCGACGACAAAAGCTCCTCTGCGAGCGATAGTGACGAGGAGGACACTGGTGGGGAAGACGACGAGGACGGGTCCGACTAGGCGGCGGACACACCATCCTTAGGCGACGCTGGTAGCACCATCATCTGCACCTGGTCCTTCCCCCGGCAGAGCGATTTTCCCGGGGCGGAGCCAGCTCCTTGAACTTCTCGGGGTCACCTCCTTGGGAGGCTGGCGTGGGAAGGCCGGAGAAGACGAACAAGGCAGGTGGCGGTCCGTCAAGTCGGAGTACGATGGCACCGATGCCTTCGTCTCGTATTGCCGGCCCGCCGCCTCATCTTTCGACTCTTCTCCCAGCACCATCATCATGAGCCCTCTTCCGGACGGCCGCCGAGATGTTCTCTTGGTGTCTTCTGCTGCTCGTACCTCTCCTAGGCACTCCTTTTCCCTCCTGCCATCTTGTTCTGTTTCCTGGGGAGAGGGACAAGAAAGGGATTACATGCATCTTATCTCTTTTTAGTTTTTTAAGCCTACGAGCACTTGTCAGATTTAAACCTTGTAATCCCCTTGCTCATGTTTATATTTCGTATAAATTGTACCTGTATGGGACGTATTTATGAAAAAATGGTGCATGTTGGGTTCTTTGTGCGTGAGCGAAACCCATGCCAAGGAATGAATCCTTGTTATTTTTAAGATAAACATTGTCGCCCGGCAACAGGCCTTGCCGTCCCCTTACTTCATTCCACCATACTCACGCTCTTGGTGGAGATAGGGGCGAAGTAGGGTTAGGCCCTTTGTTTGCTTCCTTGTCACCGCGACTACAACCAAGTTCCGACCCAGGGAATAGTTCCTGGGTACAGGAAAAGGGGAGCATGGTGGCCTAAGAATAAAATGAGGTTTCATATGTCTCATTTCTATAAGAAAATGCACAACAGGGGATAAAGGACTTATCTAAATCTGCAGCCCCTCGGCAACCTTGGCTTGCTGTGGTTGGACCCTTGTGTCTGCAGCCCCCGGCAACCTTGGCTTGCCGGGACCGGAGTGCCGGCTTGTTCTCTTTCTTCCAATAGCTCAGCAGAAATGTCCATGTACCCTGCGAACCAAATAGGACGGAAAGGAACAGAGAGACGCACACTTGACCTCTATGCTAGGGGTTAGTTGCCGCTAAGCACTATCAACCCTAACCGAGGGAGAGACTTAACCTAGCATGCATGCTATAACTTAGGGCGCCATTGCTTCATTTATTTATGCTCAGGGTCTGCGCCTGGCTTTGTACAGAGGGTTACATGCCTTGCCGGCAAGGCTCGTACAAAAGGTGGTTTGCCGGGGGGCCCGGCAACTGCGCCTTATGGGTAAAACTTGCGAAGATGTTCGATGTTCCATGAGTTGCTCATTGGAATGGCATCTTCGGTCTCTAGGTGGACTAGGCCGAGCCTGGTGACTCATATTACCCGATAAGGGCCTTCCCACTTTGGCGTCAACTTGTTGGAATTCTTGGCCGATTGAACGCGCCGAAGAACAAGGTCGCCTTCCTCAAAGGTTCGGGCATGAACCTTGCGGCTATGGTAGTGGTGCAAGGCTTGCTGGTAGCGCGCTGCTCTCACAGCCACCCGAAGATGATCTTCCTCGAGGAGTGTTGCATCATCTTGCCGCAATCCCTCTTGATCAAGCTTGTCATAAGCGAGCACTCGAGGTGACCCGTGTGTGAGTTCCGTGGGGAGAATTGCCTCTGCCCCGTATACTCGGCAAAGGGTGTCTGGCTGATGGCTCGATTTGGCGTCGTTCTGATCGACCAAACAACCACCGGCAACTCATCAATCCAGCACCCCGCTCTTGTGCAGCCTATCAAAAGTCTTTGTCCTCAGGCCTCGCAGTACTTTGGCATTTTCCCTCTCTGCCTAGCCATTGCTCCGTGGGTGCGCCACAGAAGCGAAACAGACCTTGCTGTCGAGGTCTTGGGTGTATTGCATGAAGGTGCGGCTTGTGAACTGTGTGTCGTCATCGGTGATGACTCTGTTTTGCACACCAAAACGACAGACTAGCCCCTTGAAGAATTTGACGGCTGACTGCGCTGTCACCTTCCTCACTGCTTCCACCTCCGGTCACTTTGTGAACTTCTCGATTGCAACTTACAAGTACTCAGAGCCCCCGACAGCATGGGGGAAAGGGCCCAATATGTCGAGCCCCTAGACCAAAAATGGCCAGGAGAGAGGGATTGTTTAAAGGGCTTGAGCTGGCTGATGAAGCTTCTTTGAATGGAACTGACATGCTTTACACTTGGTTACTAGTGCCATTGCATCCTGGAGGGCAGTGGACCAGAAGAAACCTTGCCGGAAGGCCTTGCCGGCAAGGGCCCTCGACCCTATGTGGGAGTCACATATGCCTCCATGTATCTCTGCCAATAGCTCCAGTCCTTCCTCCCCGGGAATGCACTTCAATTTCACTCTGTTTGGTCTTTTTTTGTACAGAACATTGTCAACAAACTGATACATGGCAGACCGATGGGCTACTTTCTCCGCTTCTTCCTACTCCTCAGGAAGCTCCCCTATTTCGAGGAATCGAACAGTATGATGTGCCCATGCTGGAGCCTAGGGCTCGACGGTAAGGACTAAAGGCATTTCCTCTGCCATGGGAGCGGCTGTCTCTACGGCCAGGGCTTGACGCCCTGTCGGAGTCGGTTGCCCCATGGCAGGCTCAGTGTCCATGGCAACATCTTTGCCAGCGGCTCCTGGGAGCTCGGTGGGAAAGTACTTGTCGGAGCCTGATTTCCTTCGCTTGTTCTGCTCTGTCGATGGTTCAATGGATGGTTGAGTTAACCGAAGCACAAAAGTACCTGGTTCCATAGGTAGTTTGAAGGCAGCGTGCTTCGACAGGTAGTCGGCAATGTCGTTCTCCACTCGGAGAATGTGCTCCTCCCGTATACCGTCAAAATGCTCCTCCAGCTTCCTCACCTCCTCTGTGATGAACTCCTGCCTTTCCAAAGCTTGCTTCCTGACCTTCTGCTTGATGTGTCGCGCATGAGGACAGACATCAAGATGGTGCTCAATCATCTCCCTGGGAACGCCGGGGATGTCAGATGCTTGCCACGCAAACACATTGACATTTCCCTGCAGGAAAGTGCCGAGCGCGCCTTCCTATTTGCTATCGAGGGTGGAGCTTATGGTGAAAGCCCCTCCCATGCCATCCTCCTTGACGGACACCTTCTTGGTCTCTGGTGGTGCAGCTTTGGATTTCTTGCTCTTGCCGGTGGAGCTATCTGGCACGTCCTCGACGGGAGCACAGAACTCCGAAGAGGTGCTCTTGCCGGAGTGGGTGCGAGAGGTCTTGCCGGTTCTCTTCCCTCTCGGGGCTTCGGCGGCAGGAGCAAGTGCCTTGGCGGCAGTCGCCGCAACTGCTTCTCGGTAGAGTTAGTCAGCGCAGATCAGCGCATCCTTCTTGTCGGAGGGGACGGTGATGATGGTCATCGGCCCAGGCATCTTCAGCATGTTGTAGGTGTAATGTGAGGCTGCCATGAACTTGGCTAGTTCCGGGTGGCCGAGGATCCCGTTGTAGGGCAAGGGGATCCCGGCTACATCGAAGATAATCTTCACCGTCCTGTAGTTCAACTCGCCTCCAAACGTCATGAGCAGCGTGACCTTTCCTTTCGGCTGACTCGTTCCCGGGTTGACCCTTTGAAACGTGCCCGTCTCTTCGAGTTCTCCATCTGGAATCTGCAACCTTTTGATCACAATAGGCGAGATCAAGTTCAGACTGGCCGCGCCGTCAACTAGCTTCTTCGTCACCTTGAGGTTGTGTATCATTGGTGAAACCAACAATGGCAGACACCTGACTGCAGTTATGCGATCAGGGTGGCCCTCGGTGTCAAAAATAATAGGCGTGCTTGACCACTTTAGTGGCTTCTAAGCGTCAAATGATGGCTCTGCCGCTGCGATCTCACGCACCAACTGCTTGAGCTGGCGGTGAGAGGTGTGCAGCGAGGCGCCACCATTGATGCACATGGCCTCCGTAACTTTCTGCAACTCATGCTCGACGGACTCGTCGTCCTCGTCATGATCATCGTCTTCCTGCTTCTTGTCACGGCCCCGGGCGGGCCTCACTTGCTGGTTATCCTTGCCGCGGCGGCCTCCTTGGCCGCCATGCTTCTTGATGGATCCTTTGGCACCATTCTGACCCTTCTCCTTGTCCCGCCTCTCATACTCAGCTTTTTGCTTCTCAACAAGCAGATCAACTTGTCGGCAGTTCTGGAGGTTGTGGCCCTTGGTGCGATGGATCTTGCAGTACTGCTTGTCGGACCTTCCTGGCTTGTCGGCAGCCGCCAAGGCCCGGCAAGCGGCGCACCTGGCAATTTTCTTGTCGGGGTCATTTACCTTGGCCTTCTTGGCAGTGCCGGTGTCGTCGGATCCCTCGACTGCAAGCACGACATTGCCCTTGCGCTTCCTATTGCGGCGCTGACCCTTCTTCATTGGGGCGGCAGTGTCTTTGTTTGTGGAGTCGGTTTCCGCACTAGCGTCCTCACTGGGGTACTTCCTCCCCTCTTCAGCTCGAGCGCACCTATCGGCCAGAACATAAAGTTCGGCCACATCTTTGACCTTATTCATCACCAGCTCTTCATGCATCTTGCGGTTGCGCACATTCTGATGGAATGCACTGATCACGACGGCTGGATGAACATCTGGGATGTTGTACTGCACCCGCTGAACCTCTGTATGTACTTGCGCTAGTTTTCACCTTCCTTCTAAGGGATGATATGCAAATCGCTTGCCTGGCGATGAGCTTGATGGCCCCCAGTGAAGGTGCCAACGAACTCATGACACAAATCCGACCAAGAAGAAACGGAATCCGTCGTCAAGTGCATCAACCATGACATGACATTAGGCTTAAGTGTCAACGGGATGGAATTGGCAAGCACCTTGTCGTCGCGGGCTCCAGCAGCTTGCATCGCGATGGTGTAGATGCTGAGGAACTCTAATGGGTGAGTCTTGCCGTTGTACTTCTCGCCAACGTCGGGCTTGAACGTGTGGTGGGAGGGCCACTGGAACTGCCACAGCTCACGGGTAAAAGCTGGGCAACCCACCTCGTAGGGTAGGCCACCATAGCCTCCCGGTGCCGGGAGGTCCATAGTGGGCCCTTCCCGCCTATCTGACTGGTGGCGCGCTTCACGCTGGCGTTTGATGGTGGTTCGAGCGTCTTCAAAGGTTCGCTCCCGAATAACCTGGCGCTGATCGTGGTGGGTCGGTGGGTCGGACGACGCGTGGCTACATCACTGTCGGTGTCAAAACCGGCGGATCTCGGGTAGGGGGCCCGAACCGTGCGTCTAAGGCTAATGGTAACAAGAGGCTGGGGACATGATGTTTACCCAGGTTCGGACCCTCTCGATGGAGGTAATACCCTACTTCCTGCTTGATTGATCTTGATGATATGAGTATTACAAGAGTTGATCTACCACGAGATCGTAGAGGCTAAACCCTAGAAGCTAGCCTGTGATTATGATTGTTGTTCCTGTCCTACGGACTAAACCCTCCGGTTTATATAGACATCGGAGGGGGCTAGAGTTACACAGAGTCGGTCATAGAGAAAGAGATCACATATCCGAATCGCCAAGCTTGCCTTCCACGCCAAGGAGAGTCCCATCCGTACACGGGACAAAGTCTTCAATCTTGTATCTTCATAGTCCAACAGTCCGGCCAAGTATATAGTCTGGCTGTCCGAGGACCCTCTAATCCAGGACTCCCTTAGCAGCCCCTGAACCAGGCTTCAATGACGATGAGTCCGGCATGCAGATTGTCTTCGGCATTGCAAGGTGGGTTCCATCTCCGAATACTCCAAGGTAGATTTTGAACACATGAATCGTGTCCGGCTCTGCAAAAAAAACCACATACAACAGTAGAGAGCATAATTTCTCGCGAATCTAATCTGCTGACAATTTTTCATGGCATGACATCATGCCACGGCCCGGTCATTATTCGAACCGTTTTTTCCCAGCCTGCTACTGCACGCATTGCAAGGCGGTTTTATTGGCACGTCTTGTCGAAGCAGAGATCGCGTCCTCTTATCGCGGGATTCTCATCAATACGGTTGTGCGTAACCCCACCGCGCCATCAACCGTGGCGCTTGGGGAATAAGAGATCCTAACGGGCAAGTGGGGAGGCTACCGCCTTTATAAAGAGATAGGGATTCCCCTTTCTCACCCACGCCTTCTTCCATCTTTGCTCATCCATTCTCGCACTCTCGAGCTCTAGCGCCCAAGTTCTCACCTTCTCTGTAAAGCCATTCCAGACATGTCCGGAGCGGGAGGCAAATGGATGGTATCCTCCGTTACGGAGGAGGACATCATGAAGCTTCGGGAGGCCGGATACTTAGCCGCAGACCTCGCGCACCGGCTCCCAGACGAAGGGCAGATTATCCCTACTCCGGCACCCCATGATAGGGTTGTGTTTCTCCCCCACTTCGTCCATGGACTGGGATTTCCTCTCCACCCATTTGTCTGCGGGCTCATGTTTTACTATGGGCTAGATTTTCATGATCTGGCCCCAAATTTTATCCTCAACATCTTGGTGTTTATCGTCGTGTGCGAGGCCTTCCTCCGCATCAAGCCCCACTTTGGCCTGTGGCTGAAGATCTTTAACGTGAAGCCGAAGATAGTGGTCCACCAGCAAGCGGAGTGCGGAGGCACCATGGTGGGCAAGATGTCCAACGTTACCTGGCTCGAAGGCTCCTACGTGGAGACCGTGAAGGGGTGGCAGTCAGGGTGGTTCTACATCACCGCGCCGCGCGACGCCAACTGGGCGGCGGCCCCCGAATTCCAATCCGGCATCCCCATGCGTCTCACCTCCTGGAAATATAAGGGCTTAGCCTGGGGTGCACCTGTGGAGCTGACCGGACTCATGAGCTGTGTTTCAAAAATATGATAAGCAAGAAGATCAAGCTTGTCAACGTGGTCCAGGTCATGCTCTTCCGCCAGATCCTCCCGTGTCAAAGACATGCATACAATATGTGGGAGTTCGATTCGGCCAAACACCAGATGCTACGAGAGCTCTTCGATATGACGCACAAAGACGTCTGGAAGGTGCTGTTCAAGGTCGCCAAAGTACCTCCTCCCACTACCGAGGACCGCAGACTTAGCGCAAAGCGCCTCGCCAATCTGCTAAGCTCTCTATATATTGCACAAGATGTGCCTCTCCCAGTATGTTCGTGGGAGGAATTTAAGCCACCATGCTGATTTAACACGACTATGTGGCAACAGCAGAGTGGATCGACTGTCCGGCTCCGCTACCTGAAGATCCAGAAACAGCTCTCCTGACGGAGATGCTGGTTCCGGCGCCATACGAGGTGATGGGGAAGAAGGCCAAGAAGAAGGCCAGGAAAGGTCTCTGGCACAAGTCTGTATTAGACACATTGTCCGAAGATGCCGAGGTGCACTCCTCCAACAAAGACGAGGAGGAGGAAGAGGAAATTCCTCCCTCACTAGGGAGGAGAAGAAAAGGAAGGCCGCCCCATCTGGGGAGGCCGAAGGGTTCAAGAAGTGAAGGACCCTTCCTCCGGACTAATCCACCACAGCCGCCTACAGCGACGAGGAGTGGTTGCCCAGGGACAAGCCTCGAGCAAAGTTGTAAGTATCCGGACACTATAATGCCTCCGGTATGTTTTGCTTTATTGCTTCTTATCATGTCAAATGTGATAATGTAGTCCGCCCAAAGCCCGCATCGACGTATCCTCCTCGGATGGGTCTTTGAGTCAGTCAGAGATGAATAGCTATTCGCTCCCGATGGCTACCGCCCCCCGGCCTGCGGACGACACCGAGGTGTTGTCCTAGAGGATACCGGAGCAGGGGGGATGGTTCTCGGGACGCCCCAAGGCGAAATTCCAGAAGCCGTGCGTATGGGGGGGGGGGGAAACCCCCCATGGATCTTGACGACAGGGGCCACAACAAGTCCGGCCCCCTGCCGGACGCTGTGCCGGCACCTTCAATGGTTCCAGATTCAGGTAGGCAGCCCCTCGCTAAGGAGGGTGTGCCGCCTGTTATGATGACCTTTGTCCAACCAGAGGCAGCAGACAATTTGCTGGAGGCGCTTCGCGGTGCTTCCATTAATGAAGAGCATCGTACTCTTATGAGTTCGGTGATTGAGAAGGTTCGGTCCACCAAAAGCAGATTGATCGAAGCCTGCGCCAGCCTCCTAACAGGTTTTGAGATAAGTAATCACATATCAAGGAAATATCATAGCATAGATAGTAGCCCCTGATGCTCTGTTTGGTGTTCGGAAAGAAAGGCCGAATAGAGGATCAAATAACATCCACATGAGTCTAATCATATTATGTGTATGTGAATATGCAGGCGTCAGTGCTGGCCGCTGCCGCCCGCACTGTGGAGTTCTCCGGAATGAAGCGGGACCTGGGGCGGGCCGAGGAAGAACTCGGCCTCGTCAAGAGGCAGCTCGAGGAGAACAAAGGTAAGTGATACCCCGTCCATGTGTTATATAAAGGAAAATCGTTGATGCTAATAGAAGCATCATGAATTTTAATAGGGGCCACGACTGAAGTGGCGGCCCTTAGGAAAGCGATCTCCGAGGCCGAAGACAAAGCGGCCAAGGAGCGCACTGAGCGCGAGAAGCAGGAGGCTCGGGTAAATGAGGTCCGACAAGAGCTCTAGGACTTCGTCAAAAAAATCGAATCCTTGGAGCGTGGCTCCAAGACGCAAGAGGCCGAGCTTGCGAAGGCCCTCCAAAGCGTGCAAGACGCCAAGGCCAAAGCCCAAAAGGCCCTCCAGGAGATCCAGGCGGCCAAGAAGATAGCGGCGGGTAAGGCATTCGTTATGCAAAGCGAGCATGTGAAAGAGACTTTCCTTTTACTTACCCGGATTCGGAGCTCTCCAGGAGCGTTCACAAATCTGCCGTGCAACATATCGGATGCCGCGGAGTTCTACCGTGCTGAGGAGGGGAGCTCAACGGAGAAGCTATTCTGGTCCCAGTATATTGGGACAGATCATCCGATGCCCTTGAGTGACCAGCTGAAGCAACTGGTCGAACTGCATAAGGCGGCCGAACTGGCCATGAAGGACTTCATAGTCCGGCTGTGGCCTGGCGAGCCCCTGCCTAGCAGCTACTTCGGCCTTGTAAGGCGGATGGTAAATGCTTGTCCGCGGCTTGAAGTTGTTAAGCGGTCCATCTGCATTGACGGTACCCGTCGGGCTTTGCCCGCGCAAAAGTGCACTAGGCGAAGATGGATGCCGAGAAGCTGGTCACGGAGGGACCGCCGGAGGGCAAGGCGCACCGCTACCCCGAAAAGTACTATGATGGTGTTATGAAAGGAGCCCGCCTTGTAGCGGAGGAATGTGCCAAGGATGTAATATTTGAATGAATGTACTCATGTCATCCTATAATACGAAAACGAGTTCATGTGCGCTATATAACGCTTGTTAATTTAAAATATTACCTTCTGTGCGGCCGTTTATAAAACTCTGAAAGTTAGCCAGTCGTTGGCTTCTGCCCCCATGTAACTAGTACTGGGGTGTTCGGGATAAATATAAACACTCTTTATCCAAATTTTTGGTCCTTGAAGGTGGTGTTTAGCACGACGAACAAGGCAATCGGACTATACAGCTTTGTCACTCTCACTTAGACATAGAAGTCTACAATTTTAAATTTTGGTGAAGCCCCTAGTATTTGGAAGGCCGAACTTGGGGCACTATACACGCCTAAACCGGACAAGGCCGATTCCTCACCCGAAGCGGAAAAATCATTAAGGATTTGAGACCTCTCGAACAGCGACCAGCTCTCGCCGCATCATGACAGTCAGTTTTCGGCTTTCTCTACTAAGGTGCTCGTCCGGAAGAACCGGGACACAATTACAGTAGTTCTCCCTGCGCTACCTTAGCCGATGTAACGAAACGTAAGGCACCAAAACAAGGGAGCCGGGCAAACCCAACTATTGACGCAAGACATGATTCGGAGCCGATGCATATAATTCTATAAGTTCGGGGTGCCACACTATCAAAAGTGTTCGTACTTTTCTTGCCGTGTTATGGGGTACCTTGAAGCCCCTGGCGAATTGAACGTACCAAAAGTGTATAGGTGCTATTTATAGTATGTAGACAATCAAGGAAAAAGACAAAGAAAATGTAATAACAAGCTGACGCTGTATGTTTTTTCCATTGTTGTTTAAATAATACGTCAAAGCGTATGTATACAAGTAATGCGATAAGCAAGAATAGGACTATTTGACATGTCCTAACCAAGGGCAGACTACGTGTGGGTATGTAAAACAGGTATAATGATCGTTATAAGAGACCACCTGGGTATTCCCTTGTACATGGAAGCCACTTGCCTCCTTGGTTGTTCCTTCCCGTGATGAGTCCGATAATCAGGCTATCTGAAAAGGCTTCCCAAAAGTAAGGTCCCGAAAGGAATGAAGATGATGAAGGTATACGGGTCCCATGGCGGTTGAACCGCACTGTGGACCGCATCGTAGCCATGCCTCCGCCTGTGCCCATGGTATTTTGAGTGCGTAATTATGTATGCGCGGCACAAATTTTGCCGCTTGACTGGGACTAGGACAAAGGCCGAGTTGCTAGTCGAGATCTGGATGTGCTGGATGATCCTATTGCGGGGTACTCCGGACTCGCTTGACGGTGTCCGGGTTCTTCAGCGCCGAATTGGCTGTTCGCCTAAGAAGGTTGTTTTGTACTTCTGCCGCGAGGGCCGCAGTGTGCTCCTCCGTACGGAGCGAGCGCTCTGTGTTTCCATTAACTGTTATAACCCCGCGAGGTCCTGGCATTTCGAGCTTGAGGTATGCATAATGCGGCACCGCATTGAATCTGGCGAATGCGGTTCGTTCGAGCATATGATAGCCACTGCGGAAGGGGACGATGTCGAAGATTAACTCTTCGCTTCAGAAATTGTTCGAAGATCCGAAGACCACCTCAAGTGTGATTGAGCCCATACAAAAGGCGTCTACACCTGGTATCACACCTTTAAAGGTGGTTTTGGTGGGTTTGATCCTTGAGGGATCGATGCCCATTTTGCACACTGTATCCTGATAAAGCAGGTTCAGGCTGCTGCCACCGTCCATAAGTTCTCGTGTGAGGTGGAATTCGTCGATGATTGGGTCAAGGACCAATGCGGCAGAACCGCCATGACGAATACTGGTAGGATGGTCCCTGCGATTGAAAGTGATCGGACAAGAAGACCATGGGTTGAACTTTGGGGCGACTCGCTCCATCGCATAGATGCCCCGTAGTGCATACTTTCGTTCCCGCTTGGGAATATGGGTTGCGTATATCATATTCACCATTTTCACCTTGTGAGGGAATTTCTTCCGTCCCCCTGTGCTCGGCGGCCAGGGCTCCTTGTTGTCATCGCTATGCAGCCCCTTTTCCTTGTGTTCGGCATTCAACTTGCCGGCCTGTTTAAACACCCAGAATTCTCTGTTGGTGTGGTTGGCTGGTTTATCGGGGGTGCCATGAATTTTACATGAGCGATCGAGTATGCGGTCCAGACTGGACGAGCCCGGATTGTTTCTTTTGAATGGCTTTTTCTGCTGTCCGAATTTAGAGCCTTTGAATCCGGCATTGACTGCAGTGTCTTCGGTGTTGTCACCAATGTTCCGACGCTTGCGTCTATTGCGTCGTGGCTTGCCGTTGCTCTCTCTGGCGTCTGAATCGCTGGAGTTTTTTGATGTGATGTTGCTGCAAGCTAGCCAGCTGTCCTCGCCCGCGCAAAAGCGGTTCATGAGTGTCGTGAGGGCTGCCATGGACTTTGGCTTCTCTTGGCCAAGGTGTCGGGTGAGCCACTCGTCACAGATGTTATGCTTAAAGGCCGCTAGGGCTTCGGCATCCGGAAACTCGATGATTTGGTTCTTTTTAGTTAGGAACCGAGTCCAGAATTTCATGGCTGACTATCCGGGCTGTTGGGTTATGTGACATAGGTCATCAGCGTCCGGTGGTCGCGCGTAAGTGCCCTGGAAGTTGTTGAGGAATGTGTCCTCTAGGTTCTCCCAACTGCTAATGGAGTTCGCCGGCAGGCTATTCAGCCAATGTCGAGATGGTCCTTTGAGCTTAAGGGGGAGGTACTTCATGGCATGTATATCATCGCCGCGGGCCATGTGAATGTGGAGAAGAAAATCTTAAATCCATACCGCGGGGTCTGTTGTGCCATCGTATGATTCGATGTTTACGGGTTTAAACCCTTCTGGGAATTCATGATCCATTACTTCATTAGTGAAGCATAGGGGGTGTGCGGCTCCTCTATGCGGGGCAACATCACGACGCAGTTCAAATGAGTTTGGTCTGTTGTATTCAGTGCGGCCAGAATTGTTTTTAGCATATCCAGCGGGACGGTCATCATCACGTGTTGTGGCGCGCCCCCGTGATCCATAGATCGATCTTGACTGTCCTGCTTTGTTTTCCAATACGTCTCGCAGGTCTTGCGTGTTGCCCCGGGCCTTAGTGTTTTTGTTTGATTGGCAGCGGGGTGCAGGCGGTTTCTCGGGCTAGTAAGCCGCTCTGTCTCGGCCACAAGGTGGCCAGTCCGCCTCGTCCTGCGCTGGTAGTGTAGGCTCTAGCGCCTCCTCCTCGAGTTGGGGTAGCAACCTGCACTTCGGGTAACTTTTGGTTGGGCGCTCGAGTCTGTATTCCTCGGCTGCCAGTACCTCAGTCCATCTATCTATTAGCAGATCTTGATCAGCTTGAAGCTGCTGCTGCTTCTTCTTCAGGCTTTTTGCAGTGGCTATAAGCCGGTGCTTGAAGCGCTCCTGCTCGACGAGATCCTCAGGCATGACAAATTCGTTGTCGCTGAGGCTCACCTCATCTTTGGAGAGAGGCATATAATTGTCGTCCTCCAAGTCTCCATCTGTTTCCTGTTCATTTGGGCTAGCTTTCCCATCCTCCTACTCGGCCTGCTCGAAGTCAGGCTGGGCGGGACTATTTTCGTCTTCGGCACCATCCGGATTGCTATCATCTCCTGTGCTGGTACTGCTATTTCTGCCATGGCGGGACTTAGAGCGGCGCCGATGACGCCAGTGCTTTGATTGTTTCCCCAAGGGATTATTCTCTATTGCCTCATCGCCATTGTTTTCTTTGGGGGTGTCCACCATATGTATATCATATGATGAGGTGGATGTCCAGCGCCCTATAGGCGGTGGTTCCTGTTCTTCTTCTGCATCGTCGTCCATACCGTCGATGTCTTCGGAGTTGAAATCAAGCACATTGGTTAAGTCATCAACAGTGGCTATTAAGTGGGTGGTGGGTGGGGAACGAATTTCTCCGTCCTCCCCTTCCCCCTCGAGCCAGACATAGTTCGGCCAAGAGTCTCCTAATAAGGAGAGAGACTTCAGTGAATTTAGCACGCCACCCAAGGGTGAGTGTTGCAAGATATCCGCAGAGGTAAACTCCATGATCGGTGCCCAACCAGATTCGATATGCATGGACGCGCGCGATTCAGAACCTAAGACCGGAGATGAGTCCGGGGGTCCGGTGACACAGATCTCTTTGGAGATGGAGTGTGTGTTCAGCTCCAATGCCGATGAGTGTGCGGCCTTCGTGGCGGGGTCCATCCATCAGTCCTTGGAGGGCGCGATCTACTCCAGATTAGAGGCTGGGGCAGCCGCAGGTGCGATATCCCGAACATCGTCCGATGGCAGATCTAAGTCATGCACGTCGTGACTGTTTGGCGCTCCTGACGCAGGCTCGAACCCGTCGAAGATCAAGTCTCCGCGGATGTCGGCGGTATAGTTCATGTTTCCAAACCTGACCTGATGGCCAGGGGCGTAGCTGTCGATCTGCTCCAGATGGCCAAGTGAGTTGGCCCGCAGTACGAAGCCGCCGAATACGAAGATCTGTCTGAGGAGAAAAGCCTCAACCTGGACCACATCGTTGTTGATGATTGAAGGAGCCATTAAGCCTTATCATGAAGACACAGTGGAACTCTCAATGAAAGCACCAATGTCGGTGTCAAAACCGGCGGATCTCGGGTAGGGGGTCCCGAACTGTGCGTCTAAGGCTAATGGTAATAGGAGGCTGGGGACACGATGTTTACCCAGGTTCGGGCCCTCTCGATGGAGGTAATGCCCTACTTCCTACTTGATTGATCTTGATGATATAAGTATTACAAGAGTTGATCTACCATGAGATCGTAGAGGCTAAACGCTAGAAGCTAGCTTGTGATTATGATTGTTGTTCTTGTCCTACGTACTAAACCCTCCGGTTTATATAGACACTGGAGGGGGCTAGGGTTACACAAAGTCGGTTACAGAGAAAGAGATCTACATATCCGAATTGCCAAGCTTGCCTTCCATGCCAACGAGAGTCCCATCCGGACAGGGGACGAAGTCTTCAATCTTGTATCTTCATAGTCCAACAGTCCAGCCAAAGTATATAGTCCGGATGTCCGCGGACCCCCTAATCCAGGACTCCCTCAATCACCTCCGGCCCTTCCACCACTGGCATGCGGTGGCTCGACGGAGCATCGGCCTAAGGTCCCTGCCGGTTGCGGCTCATCTTTGTTGGGGACACCGACGACGCTCCGAATGGTGGCTCTCCACTCATCGAGCTTTTCGGCAGCAGGAGGAAAGTCGAGAAATAGCTCCACGCGCGCCAAAGCTTCTGCTAGCGTGGGCAGCAGCGAAAGATGTGTAGACCGTGACACGCTCCAAGTTCTAACCATGTTAGAAGGAGCTCTATCACGGACTTGTGGATGTTGGCCATTTTTGTCAGCACTTCGGCGTGCATGCTGCCCTTCTTCATCGCGCGAATGATTTGCAGGGCTCTTCCCACGGCGGCACCCGGGTTCACCAGCGTGGTGACGCTTCTCATCACGCACAACTTTTTAAGAGTGCGTCGTGGGCGCCGGCGTAGGTGTCTTGGAGGTTGCCGCGCCGCCGGTAGGTGGCACGACGCCGCCCTTGGAGGGCCCTGCACCGCCTGCGGGGGGCTTAGCTCCGTCTTTGGATTTGGCGGCATGTGGCCCATCCCCTCGCGCAAGAACTACGCTACTCCCCAGGCTTTGACTGGCAGAACGATGTCGGTGTTCGTTGGCCATGCCTCATCTTCCATCTGCAACCGCCCCGCTACTTGCTCGCACTGGTACGGGCCGTCCGGCTCGGGATTAACCGATCACCGTCTTCGTCTTCTTCTTGGGAGCCATGGTGATGAAGAACCGCTAAACCGGATTTTCACAACTATGCCCCCTGCCTGGTGCGCCAAAGATGTCGGTGGAAAACGACACCTATGGGATCACTGGAATCCCTACTACGGTCGGCGGGCGCGAGGTTGTGGAAAGAGCGGGTCTAGGAGTTAGCACAAAGATCGTTTACCCAGGTTTTGGCCGCGAGGATCCGTAATACCCTAGTCCTGCTTTGGTGTCTATTTGAGTGTTCTTGAGTTCTTGAACTAGCTACGGCCTGTGGCTTGTCCAAGGATCTGAATCCCTCTGCAGTATGCCTCGGGCCTCCTTTTATAGTCAAAGGGGTCGCCACACTGACACACATGAGGTGGAAAGGTATACAGTGTACAAGCTTATCGCCTGTCATTACGAGACAAAATACATTAAATGCGCTCCTTAGGTGTCCCCTTGCTTTATTGGGGACGGTAACGTGGCACGTCCCGTCTGTCGCCGCTTTGCCTTGCTTCGACACGCGTCCAAGCCAATGAGGCGTGCAACGCCATGTAAGCTGGCAGGCTGCTGAGCTGGTGTGGTGGCCGGGTCATCACGAAGACCTACATGCCACCACACAGGTGCTTGACTGGTTGGCTTAGGAGCCACATACTGCCACGTGGGTACTTGCCTAGTTGGTGGGTCGGTCGTTGAGATGGGAATGGCGATGGAGTCTTGGCAGATGTGGGCCTCGCTGCGTCCCCGCGGATGTCCCTGGCAAGAGTCTTGTCGGGGCCCCGGCAAGGGTCTTGCCGTGGCATCGCGGTTGTCCCTGGCAAGGATCTTGCCGGGGGTCTCGTGGGTATCCTTGGCAAGGATCTTGATGAGGATCGTCGTCTTCTGATTCTCACCTAATCTGCATGATTCTGGTGTTTACAAAGATCTGCATGCCACCATGGGGGTGCCTCCCGAGCCTTTGTTCCAACGTGGTTGATGGTGTTTGGAACTCTTCGGATCTAGGGTGGCAGCTCTGCTGGTGTTGGGCAAGTTGCCCCGGCAAGGCTCTTACCAGGGCTGTAGAGGCCGCTTCGGCAAGGGCCATGCCGGGGGAATTCACCTCGCCCCTCTACTCTTTGTGTTTCTGCCTTGGCGATGCTCTGGTCGTCTTGTGGCTTGTCCTCCTCTACCCCTCCAAGGGTGGCCTGGGGCCTGGGGCGGCGACTGCCCGTGCACAAGTAAAGGGGTACAAATAGGACCCCTACTTTTATACACCGACACCTTGTCACATCCCGATGACCCTAAGGTATAAGTTTCTTTGAAACCGTAATTGCTCTAGCTGCATGCAGATCTTTTTCGATTATTTAGTCGAATCTAGGTCTTGGTTCAAAGAGGAAACAAGGGTGCGGTGGGGTGGAGCATGAATCTAGGACGTGGTTCCATGAGGAAAGGAGGGAGGGAAAGTAGCATAGACTGGCTATCCAGCCGCTTTGTTGGTCGAAATGGGAAAAGCGGGTAACCCAGTACACATATCTGTAAGGAACCAATCTCTTTGTTGAAAAGGTAAAGAAACTGGGGGGGGGGGCCGGTAGTTTGTGCAGGACTAGATTTGCTGCCCTCACATAGGAAAAAGGTTCAAAGAGAACAAATATGGGACCAATGCAGATATGCCGCTTGGCTACATACTCTGTATCACTTATTTATACGTGTGGACGCAGATGGTGCTGGCATGTCCCATGTCCCATGTCCCATGCAACTACTTTGTTGTTGTTAATCTAAGAATGCCACTCAAAAATTGAAAAATCCCACTGTTAAAAATAAATTACATTTTTAACGAATGTTTTTTAAGAGAATGTCTCTGTTAATATGAATCAATGCAACTGTTTTAGAAATGCTACTATCCTACTTTGTTTTCCATCAAGACAAGTTATATACCTCTTTTTGTCGCCGTTTGTTTCATCCTCCTTTATTGGCCAGTAGTTGTTTCCTTTTTTGCCTCGGTTAAAACAGGGATATCTATTCAACTTGTTGCTACAGCAAACTTAAATGTCACACCGGCGACTTTGCTTGATTTCAGTGCAACTGCACAAAACGAGATTGGATTTCCGATTCATGTTGGCAGATTTGTACGTGATCTTGTGTGCGTCATGACAGGTTGGTACTTGCCTTCATCCACGGTATCGTGCAGTGTGTTTTGAGATGTTGTGCTACTTGTATTGGTACTGTTTTAAATAAATGTTGAATTGAAGCTATTCTATTGCTCTCTTTTCCTATTAAGTAGTGAACAAAAATGGTACCAACCCAGACATGATACTTGTTGCTTTGTTACAACAAAGTCTGCATCACCCCCTTTATAAGTAGATGGAAGCACATGGTTTTTTTGCGCCCACTCTCCCATGGAACAGTTTATGCTTTTTGTTAATCTAATGCCGCTGGTAAAATTAAGCAATGCCACTCTCAGAATTAACTACTGAATCTTAGTTCAAAACTGCAACACTTGTTAGGGATTGGCGGAATTACCATTTTTTGGCCGAATGTTTCATCCTCCTTTATTTGCTAGTAACTGATTCCTTTTTTGCCTCTGTTAAAACAGGGATATCTATTCAACTTGTTTCCATTGCGACATTTTGCCTCGCTACGTGAAACACATATGTTTTAAGAGTGTTTTGTGCAGTTTAACTTGAATGGCACATCGTCGACTTTGCTTAATTTTGGTGGAACTGCACAAAAGGAGATCGGATTTCCATGTATGTGTTGAGATTTCATTCAAATCCTCCTCGCGAATTGTTTCCAATCATGGTCAAGAAAGGCCAGTACTGACTTTCATCCACATCATGGTGCAGTGTGCTTGGAGATGTTGTGCTACTTGTATTGGTACTATTTTGGAACTGTTGTCTTTTACCATTAAGTGAGCAAAAATTGTTCCAACCCAGACATGATGCTTGTTTCTTTGTTACAACAAAACTCTGCATCACCCCCTTTATAAGTATATGGAAGCACATGCTATTGTTGCGGCCACTCTCCCCTGGAACTATTTATGCTTTTTGTTAATCTAATGTCGCTGATAAAATTAAGCAATGCCACTCTCAAAATTAATTAACTACTGAATCTTAGTTCAAAACTGCAACACTTGTTAGGGATCGACGGGAGTACTGTTTCTATTAGGAATCGGCCCGACTACATGTTTAAGAAATGTATTGTTCAGATAATGTCTCTCTTATATAGCAGTTACAGTGTTTTACAAATGGTGCTATCCCGCTTTGTAGTTCTTTCTACATGTTTAACCAAGGTATTGTTGAGATAATGTGTCTGTTAAAATGAATCAGTCGCATTGTTTTAGGAATGGTACTTCTCTGCTTTATCGTTCTTTATACATGTTGAAACAATGCATTGTTAAGATAATGTCTCAGTTAATATGAATGAATCACACTGATGGAGAATTGCTACTCTCCTGCTTTGTTTCCCATTAAGACAAGGTAGATCAGTAGATGTTTTTCTTCTGGGAGTACAAGTCATCAACCATTATTTCTCAGTAGTTGTTTCCCTTATACCTATTGTTGCTTACAGGGATATCAAAATTAAAGCTCAGTTTTATTCCGACTTTGATTTTAATTGAACTGCACAAAAGGAGGCAATGTGTCTAAGGAAAACTGCTGCATTAGTGGGTCCAGTTGGTCTTACCACTTTGCAGAAAGAAGCAGTTACTGTTTGCGCTACATTATAGAAGGAATGATCGAGAAGCTTTACAGAGTATTAGTAGATGCTGGTGACATGACAAGTCTACAGAGAGCATAGGCAACTCTACAACACATGGAGTGCACTGGGCAAAAAGTGCCCAAACAAGTACAAGAAGCCATGGCAGGACTCCAAGTATGTCAATGTCATTCTGAGCAACAATGATGGGGCATCTGGGTATGGTAATCTGTTTACCATACTTTCAGTTTGTTAGTTCACCGATTGTTGGGTTGACACTGGGGCCAATATTCATGTGTGTGCTAATGTGTCTTTATTTTCTTGGAGCATATAAATACAAAATCCATAGGGATGCTCAGCTTGATTTTAGTGGAACTGCACCAAATGTTCAGATGGTTTATGTCCTCCATAATTCTTCATCATGCACAATACATTGAATGGTTCTCTAATCATTCGTTGTCACCTTGAGCCACCGGACTATCAGTTGAAAAACTGATGACAAACCCTGCCTGTTCCACAATCATAGGCATTACATATTTTGAATGGGAAAAGCTTGTCAAAGTTTAATCATTGATGTTAGCAAGAAGACATTAGTTTAATATATTGGAATTGGAAAACCTTGTCAAATTTTGCTCGTTGATGTTAGCCAGAAGACATGCATTTGATATTTTTGAGTGGGACGCCCTTTGCTGTGAGCAACGTCGATCATTTTTTCCTATTCCTATCTTCAGTTCAGAAATATTTACTCTGCTGAGATGCATAGTCACATGAATTTTGACTTATGTAAGGTATTTTAAGAGTTTGTTCTGAATGTTGTCTATGTAATGCCAGGCCTTGTGAGTTTGATTGCAAAGTTGAGCTTGGAATGCTGTGGCATGAAGCATCGCGAGTTGTTCACCGTGCCTCCTGAGAATAATGCTTCATATTGTTTTTCATGTTGAGATAATGCCTGTGATTTGCATGTTATAAAGATCATCCTCTTCTGTTGCTTTTGTGCTTAAGAAGTTCATTCTCTTATGTTTCATTCATAGCCTATACGACAACTCGGGTAGGTTAGAGGTGAAACCATGTGATCTTCTGACTAACTCATCATCTTAGGCCATGATTGGATCGTCATTTCCCAACCAGAACCGCTTGTAAAACTGTCGCTTGTAAATAAAAAGCAGATGGTCTCGGGCGAAGGGCTTCATTGGTCAATTTCGACTAGTAAAATACACACTAGTCTCTCAAATTACACGCGTAACCCGCCGGTTTTACTTACAGACCTCGGGCCCTCGGTTTCATTACGCCTGTATTTTACGTGTTGTTGATGACGAGTAAATTACTGTTGTATCTTAATAAAGGTGTGAAATAAATTAGAGCTCCCAAGCGTGGCCTTACCGTTTCATGTCATCTCAGTCTCTCGAAGGTGCTCATAGGTGTCCGATGATCCTGGCTTCCTGAATGAGCAGCAGGCACTGTATCAGACAATCCATAGGGCCCGCGAGGCCCTCTCTGTCGTACTTCAAATTGTTGCGCTCGCCGTGGCGCCGAGCATTGTCAACATGGTCAACGAACATGAGGATTCAGGAGATGACTTTATTTTGACTGGATGACAGTAGGGACCCACTAGGGCCATAGTCGTATGTACGCAAGTGCCTCCTTATTATGTACAACCATATTTTTTTGCTTACTCCTGGTTTCCTGACATCACGGTCCCTGATGACCCACAAGTATAGGGGATCGCAACAGTTTTTGAGGGTGGAGTATTCAACCCAAATTTATTGATTCGACACAAGGGGAGCCAAAGAATATTCTCACGTATTAGCAGCTGAGTTGTCAATTCAAGCACACCTGGATAACTTAATATCTGCAGCAAAGTATTTAGTAGCAAAGTAGTATGGAAGTAACAGTAAAGTGGCAAAAGTAACAGTAGCAGTTTTGTAGTAATTGTAACAGTGGCAATAGTGAAGTAAATAAGCAAAGATTAATATGTGAAAAGCTCATAGGCATTGGATCAGTGATGGATAATTATGTCGTATGCGATTCCTCATGTAATAGTTATAACATAGGGTGACACAGAACTAGCTCCAATTCATCAATGTAATGTAGGCATGTATTCTGAATATAGTCATACGTGCTTATGGAAAAGAACTTGCATGACATCTTTTGTCCTACCCTCCCGTGGCAGCGGGGTCCTAATGGAAACTAAGGGTTATTAAGGCCTCCTTTTAATAGAGTACCGGACCAAAGCATTAACACTTAGTGAATACATGAAATCCTCAAACTACAGTCATCACCGATAAGTATCCCGATTATTGTCACTTCAGGGCTAACGGATCATAACACATAATAGGTGACTATAGACTTGCAAGATAGGATCAAGAGCTCACATATATTCATGAAAACATAATAGGTTCAGATCTGAAACCATGGCACTCGGGCCCTAGTGACAAGCATTAAGCATAGCAAAGTCATAGCAACATCACTCTCAGAACATAGTGGATACTAGGGATCAAACCCTAACAAAACTAACTCGATTACATGGTAAATCTCATCCAACCCATCACCGTCCAGCAAGCCTACAATGGAATTACTCACGCACACAACGGTGAGCATCATCAAATTGGTGATGGAGGATGGTTGATGATGACGACGGCGACGGATTCCCCTCTCTAGATCCCCGAACGGACTCGAGATTAGCCTCCCCGAGAGAGTTTAGGGCTTGGCGGCGGCTCCGTATCGTAAAATGCGATGAATCCTTCTCCCTGATTTTTTTCTCCCCGAACATGAATATATGGAGTTGGAGTTGAGGTCGATGGAGCTCCAGGGGCCCACGAGGCAGGGGACGCGCCCTAGGGGGGCGCGCCCCCAACCCTCGTGGACAGGGTGTGGCCCCCCTGGCCATGATTCTTTCGCCAGTATTTTTATTAATTCCAAAAATAACTTCCGTGGAGTTTCAGGTCATTCCGAGAACTTTTATTTCTGCACAAAAATAACACCATGGCAGTTCTGCTGAAAACAGCGTCAGTCCGGGTTAGTTCCATTCAAATTGTAACACCCCGAGAATCATGCTACAGTAATCTCCTTCCAATGATGCCTTGTCATCATTGTTACTGTTGCTAATCTTCACTTGATCCAAATCACCGATTCAAATTCAAATCCAATCTAAAGTCAAAAACTCTTATTTGTGAGACAAGAGATCTAAAATGTTCATCTTGTGGCAAATAGTCATTTGTTAATATTGGTGGTGAACCAACATTTTTGCAAGGTGTTTAAATGGCCTAAAGCAATTAAAGCAGTGGCTAAAACAATAGTTTAAATGCATTTTTACTTTATATAAAATTCAAACTATTTCAAAAGCCTCACAGCCTTTTTGTGGCAGTGCTAACTATTGCAATGTAATTATGTGGCCAAGTCCCACGTTTTACAAAATCCTTTTGGCAGCCAAAATATTACCATGCTTTTTCTGTAAAAAGAAAAGAGCAGAGGTAAAAGAAAAAAAAAACCTGACCCCCCTGGGCCTTTGTCATCTGGGCGGTCCAACCCAGCAGCCCACCTCCCCCGGTCGCCTCCCTCCTCTCTGTTCACCCGACCCAGCGACCGCGCTCGCTGGTCGCCACCGAACCCTGTCGTCGTCCCCATTGGGGAAGGGATAAGGGCGACGTCCCCTCGACGCCTCGGCCTCCTCCCTCACTCACCTCCGCCTCTCACCTCCGCCTCTCCCACTCCCCTTCAGATCCCCCTCGAGCACTCCCCTCTCTCTGACCCAAGCGCGCCCGCCGCCGTCGCCGCGTCGATCCCGCGGCCACCGTCTTCGCCTCGCGTCGCCAACATGCCGTAGGCATCCGCCGCCGTCCTCCACGTCGAACGGTGCCCACCGTTGGAGCCAGAAGGCTCCGCAGCGTCGGATCCACCCCATCTTCCTCCTCGGGACGCCCGAGCTCGCCGCCGTCGATTCGCTCCGCCGAGCCTTCCCCGAGCCCACGTTTGCACACCTACAGGCGCCCAGTGAGCTCCGCCTCCCTCTCCCTCTCTCCCCGTGCTCTTCTCCGCACCGTAGCTAGCTGTCGCCGCCTCCATGCCCTGCTCGCCGCCGACGAGATCGTGGCCGTCTTTGTGGTCGACCTCGCCGCCACCTGAGGCCACCGTTGAACTCCTGGAGCTCCCAGGAGCCCAACGAGCCTAAGCACGTGCCTCCCCGTGCTTCCTAGCCTAGTTTCCGTCGAGGTCCCATACGCGCCGCCGCCGTAGCTCGTCGCCGGGCTCGTTTCCGGCCACCTCCGGCCACATAACCACCACGGTTCGACGCGGCTAGCTCCGCTCGTTCGAATGCGCCCTCTCGCGCGTGAAACGGCCACCTATGGACGAATCCCGCCGCTCTCCCGTTCGCTCGGCCATCGGAATGGTCGCCGGAGTTAGCTCCGGCGTGTCTCTGGCCGGTGCCGAGCTGTCACCCATGTGGCACCGTCCCGTGCCACTGACTGGTGGCCCCCAGTGGACCCGCTGACCCATGTTGACTGGTTTAACCAGTCAACCGTGCTGACGGGGCAGCCCCCAGCCACTGACATGTGGGCCCCCCTTTGTTATATTAGTCTAATAACGTTTTATAAATAAAAATGATTAGTTAACCTAAAACACTCACTAACGCCCGGGGCCCACCCCTTAATTAACCCTCTGTTAGTCTAAATTAACACTGTTAAAGTCACAGAGGCTGACATGTGGGTCCCGCTGGACCCACATGTCAGGTTTGACCTGTACAGCCGCTGTTGACTTGCTGATGTCAGCATGGCATCATGCTGACGTCATATCCCTTTTCTATTAATTTAGTAATCCCAGAAAATGGTTTAATCTTTAAAAATTCATATAAAACAATCCGTAACTCGGATGAAAATGTTTTCTATATGAAAGTTGCTCAGAAAAATCTAACGAATCTGAATATGCGGTTCGTTCATCTGTCACATGCCTCTAGCGTGCTGAACATGGGACATTCCCCCTCCGGTCATCTATCTGACACAGGTCCGGAACCGGGAAAACATTCCCGGTTGATTCCTCCCTTCACCTTTATCGTGTAGCCATACGTTAGGTCACTCCGGGCACAACATATTGCCACGTTCTGCTTTGTGATGCTATGTTTGCTTTATATTTACTGTTTCTTCCCCCTCTTCTCTCTGGTAGACCCCAAGACCGATGTTGCCCCTGTGATCGACTACGTCAACGACGACCCCTCCTTGCCAGAGCAACCAGGCAAGCCCCTCCCTTGATCACCAGATATCGCCTATTCTCCTCTATACTGCTTGCATTAGAGTAGTGTAGCATGTTACTGCTTTCCGTTAGTCCTATTCTGATGCATAGCCTGACATTGTTGCTACATCTGTTGATACCTTACCTACAATCCTAAATACTTAGTATAGGATGCTAGTTTATCATCTGTGGCCCTACATTCTTGTCAGTCTGCCTTGCTATACTATTGGGCCGTGATCACTCGGGAGGTGATCATGGGTATATACTATACATATATACATACTATACAGGTGGTGACTAAAGTCGGGTCAGCTCGTTGAGTACCCGCACGTGATTCTGATGTGGGGGATGGAAGGACAGGTGGCTCCATCCTGGTAGAGGTGGGCCTGGGTTCCCGACGGCCCCCGACTGTTACTTTGTGGCGAAGCGACAGGGCAGGTTGAGACCACCTAGGCGAGAGGTGGGCCTGGCCCTGGTCGGCGTTCCCGGTTGCTTCATAATAACACGCTTAACGAGATCTTGGTATTTGATCTGAGTCTAGCCACTGGCCTATACACACTAACCAACTACGTGGGAAATATATGGGCACTCGATGTCGTGGTATCAGCCGAAGCCTTCTAGACGTCAGCGACTGAGCGGCTTGCGCCGGATTGGAACATAAGCCTGCTCTTGTATTAAGGGGGCTAGTTCTGCTTTCGGCCGCCCACGCAACATGCAGGTGTGCAATGGGCGATGGGCCCAGACCCCTGCGCCATATGAGTTAGACCGGCGTGCTAACCTCTCTGTTAAGCCTAGGTGGGGCTGCGACATGTTGATCTTCCGAGGCCGGGCATGACCTAGGAAAGTGTGTCCGGCCAAATGGGATCGAGCGTGTTGGGTTATGTGGTGCACCTCTGCAGGGAAGTTAATCTATTCGAATAGCCGTGATCTTCGGTAACAGGACGACTTGGAGTTGTACCTTGACCTTATGACAACTAGAACCGGATACTTAATAAAACACACCCAGACAAGTTCCACAGAACACCGGTGATCGCTTTTCCACAGGGCGACGAGGGGAGGATCGCCGGGTAGGATTATGCTATGCTATGCTACTTGGAGATGCTACTTGGCAGACTTCAGTCTACTCTCTTCTATATGTTGCAAGACGGAGGCTGCCAGAAGCGTAGTCTTCGACCGGATTAGCTATCCCCCTCTTATTCCGGCATTCTGCAGTTCAGTCCACCGATATGGCCCTTTACACATATACCCATGCATATGTAGTGTAGCTCCTTGCTTGCGAGTACTTTGAATGAGTACTCACGGTTGCTTTTCTCCCCCTTTTCCCCTTTTCCTTTCTACCTGGTTGTCGCAACCAGATGCCGGAGCCTAGGAGCCAGACGCCACCTTCGACGACGACTCCTACTACGCTGGAGATGCCTACTACTACGTGCAGCCTGCTGACGACGACCAGGAGTAGCTTAGGAGGATCCCAGGCAGGAGGCCTGCGCCTCTTTCGATCTGTATCACATTTTGTGCTAGCCTTCTTAAGGCAAACTTGTTTAACTAATGTCTGTACTCAGATATTGTTGCTTCCGCTGACTTGTTTATGTCGAGCACTTGTATTCGAGCCCTCGAGGCCCCTGGCTTGTAATATGATGCCTATATGACTTATTTTATTTTTAGAGTTGTGTTGTGATATCTTCCCGTGAGTCCCTGATCTTGATCGTACACATTTGCGTGCATGATTAGTGTATGATTGAATCGGGGGCATCACAAGTTGGTATCAGAGCCAACTGCCTGTAGGAATCCCCCTTCCACACTCCTTGGCCGAAGTTGAGTCTAGATATTACAAAACTGTTTTACTAACATGGTTGTGCGGCCCATGGACCCACGTCGCCATTGGGTGATATTAGGATCTTTTATTCCTCGACCTATACTCTGGGATTCTGATCTCTCTTCTACTCGGGTTAAATGATTTTTGCTAACTCTAAATCTAGGTTTTCGTAAATACTTTCTCCTAGAGAGACCCTTCATTCCAGATGATGGCCTGCTTCACTAGAAGATTCCGAAGATACTCTTCGATATTCTCTCAAGACTTTGTGTCCAGCACTTTTGCTATTCCCGACCACCGATAAATCCTTATGGATAACTACTTACACTTGCCATTCATACGATCATCCCCCGTTGATCTTGTTATTACAAGATACCCCAAAGTTTTCTCTATTGTTCCGAGAATAATTTGTGCCTAATGCCTTGCAGTTCCTTGTCGCCTGAATACACCTACAAATTAATCCTCACACTTACCGAGGATTTGTTTCTCCCTAGTTGTTCAGGTGTTTCACAAAATTCTTCGAAATATTATCTGATTTTTGAGAATCCTCTGCAGCATATGGCTCTAGAAATTCTTGTCTGCCTGCATTATGGTTAAATCCCAAATGCCTAGCATTATTCATTGACATCCTTTGCACTATCATTTTGAGACCGTTGATTCAATATGATGTGGTTGTTCGCAATTGTCAATCACAATTAGAATCCATCCTTCCGACTCAGACGTCATTTTTGAACATGAGCTGGTTCTCGACCAATCAATTGCCATCGGTTGTACCCCTAAGTCTATTCAGCTTATCCATTCTTAATCAGAGTGTTTGCTTCCGATCCTTCGATTTGGAATCATAATTCCTTTGCATTTGAGCTTTGAATTATTCAGATGATTCCACAACCGTTGCATTTGCATTCTTTCCTCTTCTGGTTGAGTACCGATACTCACATCAGATCCTTTGTGGACCATCAAGTCCTTTGTTGGATTGTTATCCGACAGTGTCCTTCATATTTAATCACCTTGTGAGTTATTTCCCTGATACATAATACCATTGGTAAATCCTATACTCTGAATTGGCCAACCATGCTCTGCTTTCGAGCTGGTGATAATTACTCTCGAAGCTTGTGGTATATGTTTCTAAGATGCCTCGGTGGGTTGAACCTATGCCTTTCTTAATCGGTGTGAACCCGAAAGTTTTTAAAGGTTCATACTCCTCTGGTAATTCACCAAGTAGGTCTTCGCACTCAAATCACTTTAATAGAGTAGTGAATGAAAGGTTATGCATTGAAGAAGTGGGAGTCGACCTTGAACTTTGTGTTCATGCCCATGGACATGATGTAGATCTTATCATCAAAGCTTCCCTTACATTAATTATTCCCTTGGTATAAGTTCATCTTATATCTAGGATCTAGTCTTTTGCAATCTTGGTTCCGGCCATATTGATATTCTTTGATTCCATTTCTCAGACAAGTAAAAGCGCTTGTCTTCTATAGATCAATACACCCCACTTCAACCTTTAATTTGATATGCCCTCGAGTATTATCTCCCTGGTATCTCGAGGATATCATGCCATTGCACTACATCTTATGAATTTGTGCCGGAGTAATACCTTTCCCTATCATAGTCACTCCATGAGTTTTGGGTTGTCGTCAACCGAGAACACTGAATAGTGACTCGAGTCTGCACTATGGTTCAACAACTCTTCAGTAATCTTCTTTAAGTACGAGTTTGTACCTGATCGTGTCATTCATAGCCTGCTCTGCTATATCTATTCATGTTGATTTTAACTGTGCTACCTGGTCCTTCTTCTCGGAGCACAATTTTCGATGATGAGCTAAGCTTACGTCGATTTTCCTCGTCATGTCATTTCGCCTTGAACAACAAACTTGGTTTGGAGTTTGTGACGTACCCGCGGCTCCAATAACCTTTCGCTTCATCATTCCTTTGACTTGATGTCATCGCCGTTCGGTTACACCTTCATGAAATCTCTCAACAATTGTGTCGTGATCATCATCAACATTTTGAGCTCTTCTAGGATATCAATAGAATTCATGATGAGAAATACCATCCTTGCCCTCGATGAATTTTATTATCATCGACCACTTTATTGTCTTCCCACCAACACAGCTTGATCGTGTTTGTTGTTGTACCTTGAGTTCCCTGCCATCCAGCAATTGTTCTTCTTTACTCGGAACATTACCATCTCTTATGTCATCAATGTTATGAGAATTACACCACCTCTTAAGAATTTGTGATACAGTGATGCTTCCCACCATCACCATTCTTTCTTGGTCCTCGTGTTAATTCCAACCGGTGTACCAACAAGTGAACGGTGCTGTTTGAATTCTGCCCTTCTAGCAACCCTATTGCTTTGAAGTTAATGGTCGGCCATTCATTCTTGGACTATTGATTATTGAATCACCATTCTGACATTGGTCGTGCAACCCAACCCATATTTTGGGTGCACCTTTCAACCAATGTTTAATTGTGTATGTTTTCCTCGAGTATACCTCATTATATCATTTGATCTGAAAAATGTTATCTCCTTGTTCACATAATTGTGGAAATCCATCTTTTGGAAATCCCAATGGATTGTCGCTGAGTTCATCAGCCACCTCCTCACCCTCTCCTTGGTTTAATGATGAACTCATGATTCAGAACTTGCTTCCATAGCTTATTTCCCAAGAATCTTGCAACTCCATCACGTCAAATTGAGTTGCACCCTTCCTTCTGATGCATCATGAGTCTGAGGTATCCTGACACCTATCAGATCCAAATCTCGGGTCAGATATGATGGTTTGAACATATTTCCAGGAGTTTTAACATTGGTCTTTATATGACCCGGTAAGGTGATGGCATGCCTAGCACACCTGGCTGGGGAACCCATTGTTATAATACCCCCTCTTTTCAGTAAGGTTAGCCATTCTTCCATAAGGAAATTGTAAGACTTATTCTATAAGATGTTCCTGATGGATCCTTTGTGAATACAAAGACTGACCTTTGCTTGCAAGCCATGTCAGTGCTATCTCGAAGCATGTCCATGGTACTCCGATTTTCAACTAAAACATTTGAAGCCCAATGCTAAATGTTTCTTGCTCGATTATCCAAACACCGCTGTATGGGTAATGTCATGAAAATTCTCTCCCCCACCTAAAGAGTTTACTACATTATATCCTGTCATGGATATCATACTCTGCTCGTCCTTCCGAAGGTTATACCCTTGAAATATGTGTTTAAACACATTTTCCTTTCCATTGTTCTGTTTAATCTCATAATCATATTTTTCTCTCCATTGGTTGGGTTAACGTTTCTTGTGATCTATATGATCTGAGCAGTAATATTCTCCTGCTTAGGTAAACACCTCGGTTTACAACTCTATCAGTGTTACCCTGTTACTATTGCTGACGACATCCTAGTAACCCCCGATGGATGAGAACTTTGCCTATTGGGCCGGCTCGTTCAACGAGTAGGAAAATGGTTCTCTTCGTCCCTCGCCCTTGGTACCAACGTTGTTGCCAACATAACTGACAGGCTATCCTCTGCCATGCCTTGCTACCATGACCGTGCAATATATCGGTCCCCTTTCTACTTTTAACCCACATGGTGGGCCCATAACCCACAGTTCCACAGGATCAAAACCTAACTCTCTTGTATATCCCCTGTTTCTAAAAGTTTTTCCTCACGCTTGGTTTCGTATGTAATTCACGAGTCACCTTCCGAGAGATCACCAATTCTGGTATCAGACAAAATACTTATTCCCATCGCTCTGAAACTCTTCCACACTCTGTTTCAGGCAACGAATGATTGCCTACCCGATTGAAGCTTTTTATTGCACCTTCTTACCTTGCTCTCGATGACTTTCTTGAATTTCAACTTGAGAGATGCCTCTTTGCCAATTTCACTGAGATAGTCCCCAGATAACTATCTTGTTAAGCTCTGTCTTTTCCGAGTCTTTCCCCCTTACTCCACCCCTTAAATCTCGGGACGAGATTTCTTGTAGTGGAGGAGATTTGTAACACCCCGAGAATCATGCTACAGTAATCTCCTTCCAATGATGCCTTGTCATCATTGTTACTGTTGCTAATCTTCACTTGATCCAAATCACCGATTCAAATTAAAATCCAATCTAAAGTCAAAAACTCTTATTTGTGAGACAAGAGATCTAAAATGTTCATCTTGTGGCAAATAGTCATTTGTTAATATTGGTGGTGAACCAACATTTTTGCAAGGTGTTTAAATGGCCTAAAGCAATTAAAGCAGTGGCTAAAACAATAGTTTAAATGCCTTTTTTACTTTATAAAAATTTCAAACTATTTCAAAAGCCTCACAGCCTTTTTGTGGCAGTGCTAACTATTGCAATGTAATTATGTGGCCAAGTCCCACATTTTACAAAATCCTTTTGGCAGCCCAAATATTACCATGCTTTTTCTGTAAAAAGAAAAGAGTAGAGGTAAAAGAAAAAGAACCCCCCCTGACCCCTCTGGGCCTTTGTCATCTGGGCGGCCCAACCCAGCAGCCCACCTCCCCCGGTCGCCTCCCTCCTCTCTGTTCACCCGACCCAGCGACCGCGCTCGCTGGTCGCCACCGAACCCTATCGCCGTCCCCGTCGGGGAAGGGATAAGGGCGACGTCCCCTTGACGCCTCGGCCTCCTCCCCAGCTACCACCACTCACCTCCGCCTCTCCCACTCCCCTTCAGATCCCCCTCGAGCACTCCCCTCTCTCTGACCCGAGCGCGCCCGCCGCCGTCGCCGCATCGATCCCGCGGCCACCGTCTTCGCCTCGCGTCGCCAACATGCCGTAGGCGTCTACCGCCGTCCTCCACGTCGAATGGTGCCCACCATTGGAGCCGAAAGGCTCTGCAATGCCGGATCCACCCCGTCTTCCTCCTCGGGACGCCCGAGCTCGCCGCCGTCGATTCGCTCCGCCGAGCCTTCCCCGAGCCCACATTGGCACACCTATAGGCGCCCAGTGAGCTCCGCCTCCATCTCCCTCTCTCCCCATGCTCTTCCCCGCGCTGTAGCTAGCTGTCGCCGCCTCCGTGCCCTGCTCGCCGCCGACGAGATCGTGGCCGTCTTTGTGGTTGACGTCGCCGCCACCTGAGGCCACCGTTGAACTCCTGGAGCTCCCAGGAGCCCAACGAGCCTGAGCACGTGCCTCCCCGTGATTCCTAGCCTAGTTTCCGTCGAGGTCCCATATGCGTCGCCGCCGTAGCTCGTCGCCGGGCTCGTTTCCGGCCACCTCCGGCCACATAACCACCACGGTTCGACGCGGCTAGCTCCGCTCGTTCGAACGCGCCCTCTCGCGCGTGAAACGGCCACCTATGGACGAATCCCGCCGCTCTCTCGTTCGCTCGGCCGTCGGAATGGTCGCCGGAGTTAGCTCCGGCGCGTCTCCGGCCAGTGCCGAGCTGGCACCCATGTGGCACCGTCCCGTGCCACTGACTGGTGTCCCCCAGTGGACCCACTAACCCACGTTGACTGGTTTAACCAGTCAACCGTGTTGACGGGGCAGCCCCCAGCCACTGACATGTGGGCCCCCCTTTATTATATTAGTCTAATAACGTTTTATAAATAAAAATGATTAGTTAACCTAAAGCACTCACTAACGCCCGGGGCCCACCCCTTAATTAACCCTCTGTTAGTCTAAATTAACACTGTTAAAGTCACAGAGGATGACATGTGGGTCCCGCTGGACCCACATGTCAGGTTTGACCTGTACAGCCGCTGTTGACTTGCTGATGTCATCATGGCATCATGCTAACGTCATATCCCTTTTCTATTAATTTAGTAATCCCAGAAAATGGTTTAATCTTTTAAAATTCATATAAAACAATCATAACTCGGATGAAAATGTTTTCTATATGAAAGTTGCTCAAAAAAATCCAATGAATCTGAATACGCGGTTCGTTCATCTGTCACATGCCTCTAGCATGCTGAACATGGGACATTCCCCCTCCGGTCATCTATCTGACACAGGTCCAGAACCGGGAAAACATTCCCGGTTGATTCCCCCCTTCACCTTTATCGTCTAGCCATACGTTAGGTCACTCCCGGCACAACATATTGCCACATTCTGCTTTGTGATGATATGTTTGCTTTATATTTACTGTTTCTTCCCCCTCTTCTCTCCGGTAGACCCCAAGACCGATGCTGCCCCTGTGATCGACCACG